>NW_003804522.1:0-2600 GCF_000255335.2 Galendromus occidentalis
ATCAGTCTATGCACACCCGAATGCCGCTCTTTCTGCTTCCACTTCATGACCGTGAGGAAAACCACAGGCTGATCAGCCACGATGACGTTGAATTCAGTACTCGCTGCTCGGCGTATTCGCGCAGCAATGTCATCCGACTTCAAGATTCTCCTGATCAGCTCTCCAGGCTTTTGGTGGCTCCCAGGATAGAGATAAAAATTAGTCTAGTCGAACAAGCGGTCAAGTCAATCGATCTCCTCTTCGAAATAGAATGGGATTTATCAACAGAGGTCTCAAGTTGTATCCACAGAAAGCGAGCCGCCAAGAAGCAGCTACTCCATCGGAAGGCACAGAGAAGAATTTGAGGATGATGAGAGAGAGCTGAGAAGTCATGGCACTTGAAACTCGAGAAAAAGGCAGGCGAAAAGGTACCGAAAACGGCTACGATAGGCGCTGAAAAAAGGCAGAAAAGGCGTCGATAATAGCACTGGCGAGGGGCGTTTATTCTAGACTACTGAAATGAATTGCAGAGAGCTACAATGTGATAGGCCGCGTTCTCGGTCGTCGAGGAGCACCTGCGGTCTGATAAGAGCCCCTTGTATCTCGAAGTGCTGCGCTCCACATCGACACTCTTTGAGGGAGCGTATCGGAACGATGTCAAATCGGCGACGGTCAGGTTATTCAGACTTACCAAATCTCCTTCACCTCGGAGAAGACACGAAATTTCTTCTAGAATGCGATGACCTTCATTTTTGCGAATCACCATGTCGAGTTTCTCCTTCATCTGGACCGCTTTTGGTCCGGCTGCAGCCTGAATACAAGCTTTAATCCCGTCGAGAATACCGAATGTTGTTTCCATGCTCTGTTGTGTGCATTCGAGTCTTCTGATCGCCTCCGGTATGGTTCTGTAGTTGGAGGATAAAAAGATCAACTGCTGTTTCTAACGGGGGCTTGACAGCAGATCTCTGCACTTCGATATCGATACTGCCTCGTCGTCCCCGAAAGTCTGCGGGACTGCTTCGATCCTTTCGTAGTGATCGGCGTAGTAACATGTAGCATCTAGCCATGTTCCCCATCGAGTGACGACAGGCTGTGGGGGGAGTGCGAGGTCAGGGGCGATCTCCTTGAAACGCTGAACACGTGAAATACACGAACGAGTCGACCTCCGGAAAGAGCTTCCTCATCTCTTCACAAACTCTATGGACGCCGTGTACGACGCATGTGTTGTAGACCATCTTCGGAAACACGATCTGGAGTCCACCCGCAGCTTTTTCATGTACAGTGGTACCTCGACTTACGATCTTGATCCGTTCCCGGAGACCGATCGTAGGTCGAAACAGCACATCCCACAGGAGCGCATATTGGAGCGATTGATCCGCTCCGAGCGGAGGAAAAGGACCGCGAAGTTTGCGCGGGCATGCGCAAGCGACGCACGTTAGACATTCCGGCGTGAAGGTGCGAAAGGCGCTCGTGAAGTGAATCAATTGTCTTGAGTCGAGGCATTCGTCCCGGTGAAATCGGTCGCAAGTCGGATCGATGTTCGTAAGTCGGAACGAGTTCCTCTCAAAAAAGAAGATCGTTAGTCGAGGTACCTCTGTAGTTTGCGCCGTCCGTTACAAACAAGATAACGCGATGGTGAAATACACCGTTTGGTCAGAGGAGATTCATAGCGTTGCAGAAGGCTTGCGCGATTGTGGCAGGATTCATGCGTTCGACTACTTCCGAACTCAAGAGATGTGGTTTCGTAGGCTCTGACGCGTCCATCCGGCCAACTATCGTATTCATGACGAACTGTCCTTTAAGATCCGTAGTTTCGTCCATAGACACCCAAATTCTAGAATCGCCTCCGCGGATTCTGTCGATGGTGGCTCCATAGACTTTTTCAATTAGGTATGTCTTCCGGAGCGTCGTTTGATGCGGGAGAACTTTCATGGTGTACTTCTCAAAAAAGTTCCGGAATGAAGCATGTTCTACCTTATACAACGGTATGTTTGCCTCGAGCAGCATTTTGCACAGCTCCAGGTTGAACTAACTTTCCTTGTTCGAAACAGCTACAAAGCTGCTCAACAACGAAACTTGTGAAGATTCACCTTCCGCGCGACGATTTGCTCGATTCTTGTGGGAAGTCGGCTTCAAATGTTGTTGAACAAAATATTTCTTCTCACCATTCTCTGCCTTTTCGCACACTTTACGAAGTAAAATAGTGCCATCCGTTGAGAATGTCTCATCCCCGAACAACTTCACGAGGGCGCCCAATCTACCCTTCGATCTCAACGAAGACTTTGGCATTCTTCTTGCGCTTCGAGTCTCTCAATCGGCGATATACACGATACCACGAGATTCTTCACGGGACGGCTTAGCTTGCGTGAAGCCTAGGGATTACACAATTGATTTAGAACACGACTCATTGTCCGCGTTCGAAATGAATCGCCCATTATTCCGAACGACCCACGACATAAACATCTCAGCCAGCCGCAGGATTCGAGGAATCGAAGCTGCTAGGTTCGCCTCCCAGGAACGAAATATATCGATTTCCGATTTTGATAGGCCGCGAAAACCGCAAAAAAGGCATTTCCGACGCCTCTGAGCCGAAATGAGCGGATTCCGCACAGAATAGCCGG
>NW_003804523.1:0-3580 GCF_000255335.2 Galendromus occidentalis
TAAGAATAAATCCACAGGAAGTTGGGCCACGCACTTAGATAACAAACACACACTCGGCACGGCGCGGATCAATCATACCGATTCCTCCCGCTCACGGCGCCACCGTCAACAGTCAAGCAACCGGCCGGCGGAGACATCGAGCCGTCAACACACACACACACACACACACATACAATCTGTCAGGGATCGAGAGCGGCGATCCACCGGTCGCCTACCTCGAAATCCCAGCATCATCATCCCAAGGGGTTCAAACCCCCAGTGCAGTGAAATTAGCGGCTAGGCCAGGGATCAGACCCGCTAGTCTGCCCCACGAACACATTTACATAGTGCGCCCACTTCCGAATCTCTCTACGTGAATTCTTCAGAGTCTTCATTTAGTGATTGTCTAGGACAGTGCGCCACAGAATGGTTATGTTGAATACGTAATATGGTAGAGAACATACTGAATCGTAGGTGTATTTGGGTCTTCCAAAAGTCCATCAAATATCGACGGAAGTGTTTCGTCGGATTGGTCCGTTTTCTGTTGCGGTTGGTGAGAATCGTCAACAACTTCTTCTTCCTCTGAAACCTCCAGAGGAAATTCTTCGTCGAGGTATTCGGCCATGGTATGTATATGCCGGGGGTGGATTGTAATCGATGGTTACGTTTGACCCTTGAATGGGGAGTACAATATACAATATATATTGAATATATCTTGAATTTCTAGTGATTGGTTGTTTTGTTCGAAACTGCGCGCTAGGCTTAACGTTTCGGACTTTAGTAGTCTTTCCGAGACACATTGACATGTCCGGCATCACGTCGAAGCGTGGCATCGAGATACATGTACTCTCGGCATCCAGTTCCGATGGAGATTGGGCATCGAGTGGTCACACCCACTCGGATTAGAAATCGCGTGGAAAGTCATGAGCGTAGAAGCACATTAATTCCGTTTGGCGATCTGCGGACTTTGTGTTACCGCTCGGCTGTCTTAGACAGTCTGGCATTGTCTGAAAGAGATGGGGCAGCGACTTACCTGAGTTTGAAACGTGAATACTTGAAATTTTGACCGAATTTCTGTCACGCGCGAGAGACTTACCTGGCTCGAAGCGCGGAAGACAACAAGTGAGGATTACCGCCGTCCCGGCGACTCTCCTCCTTAAATTTTACTCTAAAGACCGCCTGCTCGTACACGGATCACTGTCGCTACTGACCCTCGGTGAACGCTGAAACCTACGGAGTGGAATTAGAGGCTTAATTGATCAGTCTAGTCGACTCACGCAGTGGGAAGACTTGACTGTGATTCCACGAGGAGGTGGAATCGTTCACCGAGGGCAGGTAGCGACTGTGATCCGGTAGGCGACGAGGCGGTCTTTAAAGAAAAGGGAAAGGAGGGAGGTCGCCGATCGGTTGGTTCTCCCTCACTAGTTGTTTGACGTGCGGCGAGTTGCTGTGGACGTGGGTCGCTGCCCCCAGGCGAGCTCTACCTAGGTGGATGGAAGGAGGAAGCTAAATATTTGGAGTATAAGTTTGTTGTTTATTCCGGTTGGAAAAGGGAGCCGGCCGTATGGGTTTGGTGTCGTAGAGTTTGTTGCCGGCGAGGACTAGGAAACCCGTCTTGGATTGAGATCAGATTGTCTGAGCCGTAATCAGTATCACATGTAATCATGAACGCTGATATTTCTTATCACAGCCGGTTTTCAGTAGTGCAATAGGCATGAAGTATTCATGCAAGGCTTGTATGTCGTCTTGGGCGACATGTTCTTGATGAGATTGTATTTGGCGGAAGGCGTATAATATGTAGTAAAGACCAGGGATCGTTTTTCATGCTTCTTGGCATGGGGTGACCCGGGGGGGGTCCGTCCGTCAGATGCGAGGCCGTGCGATGGTGGCCTATGTTCGGGGTTCGCCTGTTGGTGAACAAAATGAGTATTGCTAGAACTTCAGGGAGGGCTCGGGAGGGAGCCCTCGGTGAACGATTCCACCTCCTCGTGGAATCACAGTCAAGTCTTCCCACTGCGTGAGTCGACTAGACTGATCAATTCCACTTCGTCGGTTTCATCGTTCACCGAGGGCAGGTAGCGATTTTGACGTTGTGAGTCGAGCGACGGCGGAGGATTGTGTGGATGGCGTCGGAGGACGGAAGTAGTGGTTTGGAATGTTGAGGCCGTCGACCATCTGGCTGTGCGCAAGATGTCGTGGAGGTGGACTCCGCGTAAGCGGGCCGTTGTAGTCGACGTCCGCTCGTGTCGAGTGAGCGGTGTGTTGCGTTATTTCGATACCGGCGTTTGAAAGGGTCTGCTTGACCACCGAGCTGATGTGTCTTTAGTGGCGGGATGATATGGCTTTTTGGTTGTGAGAAATAAGGTGCCGGGTGCGGTCCGATATGTTTCTGTCAATGCCGTGTAGGCTTCTAAGGCTTTGATCGGGCACCGGGTTTGGTTTGGCGGGAATGAGTCGACGATGAGTGATGGGGTGTGATGGCCTTGTCTGCTTGTCTTTGTTACGCCACGCTTGTACGCGAATTCCCATCGGTGGGGATTGCGGGCGATCGGAGGGTACGAAAGGTCGGCGATCTCGCCGATGCGCGCCGCCGTGGTGAGCAGAAGAAGCATGAGGGTGCGTGGAGCAGCCTGCGATGTGTCTAAGGAGTTAGGTGGACCCAACGCATCGAGATAAGTTAGAACCTGTTCGACATCCCATACTGGCGGACGAAGTTTCGTGGGAGGCTGTACATTGAATATGCCTCGCATGAGCCGTCGTATTGTAGGATGAGTTCCCACTTTGAAAGCGTCGACGGGAGGAAGATTCAATGACAGGCATGAGCGAAATGAGTTTATGGAGGAGTAGGCGTATTTTTGGGAGGCCAAATTAGCCAGAAAGTTGCAAACGTGGTTTATAGAGGGATCAGTGGGAGAGGTATGTTGTAACTCGCACCAACGTAGCCAATGACGCCAGCAGGCGTTGTAGGCGATTCGCGTGCTCGGGCGAATAGCGTTCTCCAGAAAGCGAGTCGCTGCTTGCGACAATTCAGTGCCATGACCCGCCAGGCGACCAGTCGCAGTTTTCGAGCTACCACTAGAGGGTGTGGGTCCCCTTTCTGGTCTAGTAGGAGATCGTCGATTGTTGGCAGGAGCAGTGGGAGAGCGACGCAGCGTTGTAGTAGCCTCGGGAAGGATGGCTGTGTGGGCCAAAGGGGGCAGACAAGGGTTAGCTCGCAGAATGGGAAGGAATCTATATATGAGAGGCAACGATCAACCAGCTTGAAAGGTGGGAAGGCATAAAGATTGGCCCATGCGTCCCATCGTGTCGAGAAGGCATCAATGCTGACTGCAAATGGATCTTTCATCCAACTGAAGTAAGTAGGGACCTTGTAGTTGGAAAAGTCTGCGAATAGGTCGATCTCGAAGGGGCCGTGGGAGTTATTTGATCGTTTGAAAACGTCTGCATGAAGCGAGTAGCTGTGATTGTCATAATTTATCCGTGACAGCGAGTCGGCGATCTCGTTCAGCTTACCCGGAAGATAAGTTGCTTTGTGGTGGATATCTCTTTCGAACGCCCATGCCCAGAGCTGTCTCGCAAGGCAATTCAGGGTGTCAGAGTG
>NW_003804524.1:0-1181 GCF_000255335.2 Galendromus occidentalis
TCCCCCTCCATGCCGCCGGGTCCATCGGGTCGCCCTTTCCTCTCGGAATAACGGTCAGCAGGCATCTCCTCCAGTCGACGGGGGACAGATCCAAGCTCCAAACAAGCGTTCATGAGAGAGCAGAGGTGAGGGATGAGTGCTCCGCTCTGCTGGAGGTGTTCGTTCAGGATACCATCTGGGCCGCACGCTTTATTTTTCGGCAGCTTTGCGATCGCGTCAACCATTTCTCTAACTGACCATGGGCTGTTGAGAAGATCATGTTCGAATTGATCGCCTGCCGTTCTCACCCAGCTGATCATTGGCACTCTTCTCGGTATGGTATCGTTTGCGCTGAACATCTCCGAGAAGTATTGGTTCAGTTCGTTTGCGGGTATCTGACAGGTTCTCTTACCTCCATCGCGCTTTAGCCGTATGTAGGGCTTCGAGGCAGCTTGTGCAAAGAGCAGCGACTCCTGCAAGGCGATGTGCTGCATCCTCTTCCGTCGGATTCGGTTCGTATCTCTCGAAGACTTGAAGCCTCGTCAAAGTTGTGGGCGGCCGAGGTAGTGCTTCTCCGGAGGAGGGAGAAGGCTCGATAACATTCCGAGTCGAACCATGGTTTTGATTTTCGGACTCTCTTCGGTTTGATGCTGTTGCCCAGGGTCTCGACGATTGCTCTGTATGCGGCGTCGACATCAGATCACACATCCGGTTGAGTCATATCCAGCCTTTCAACGCCAGACAGTAAAATTCGTTGATTCAGCATCGTATTCGGACGCTTCTTCTCCGGGGGTACTTTCGATTCCTCAATCTTGATGGACATCGCAACGGGTAAATGCGCAGTTGTGCCGAATATTCGTAGAGGAGTCTGTAAGCTTTCGTAAAGAGCTGGGATATTGGTAGCGAAGACGTTGATAGTTGATCGACCCTGATGTGTGACGTACGTGAATGTGGAGGGTTCGGTTATCAGCGATAAACCCCATGATTCCAGCATTCGTTTCAAGATGATGGTGCGCTCAGCATTCGGTTTATCGAGCGGTGCGTTCAGGTCGCCGCAGAACACTATCGGAGTGTGAGGACGGATCCAACAGGCAACGTGAGCAAGTTTCTCTTCGAATGTCTCTAACGAGTCTGACGGTCTTATATACATAACAATTATACAAACTAGTTTTTAGAATCGATGACGACGGTGTCCTCCTCTG
>NW_003804525.1:0-10710 GCF_000255335.2 Galendromus occidentalis
CTTGCTGTTTGTTTCCCCGGAGTTCTTCGTAGCACACTTCGACACGTTTCTGGAAATTAATCGAGCGTCCGGTTTTTCATTACTAGTTGTTGATGAAGCTCATGTGGTTTTCGATGGGCAGTATTTCCGGAACTGTTACAGCGAACTATTCTCATACATTGGCGACCGATTCAGTAACTGCCCAACGCTGTTCCTGACCGCGTCTTTAACGATTCGTGAATCGGGAATGGTTCAGAGCCTTCTGCGCTCGACGTTGCCTTTCGTCGTGTTCCGATCTTCTTGTATTCGACGTAATATTTACATACATGTACGGAATGCGAGAAACCCTGAGGCGGATCTGATCGATTGCATCGACTTTGAAGAGCCGACGCGACGCTTGTATACTTCCGATACATCAAAGATATCGAGAAAATCAGTTCCGAGCTCGGAATTCTTCGCATACCTCATGTTGTTTACTATTCGACTCTTCCAACGGCTTTGAAAGTCGAAAATCTGCTTGCGTTTCTGCGAGACGAGATCAGAATTATGCTGACGACCTCTGCTATTGGAATGGGCTTCGACAAACGGAACGTCAGGCACGTCGTCCACTACGGGTATCCTAGTAGTATCCGGCATTTTTATCAGGAGATTGGTAGGGCCGGTAGGGATGGCAAAAAATCTAGATCGACTGTTTTTTATCGACTCTGACTGAGCAGCGACAGCGTTTCGTTACAAACATGCTAATGAAACCGGCGCAAGCGTGTTTCGAGACCACGCAATATGCTCTTGTTAAACATGTTTTCAACCGTGCCAATTGTGTTTGGCAATCAATAATTCGGTGTTCGACGCAGAGAATCCTTCGTAGATTCGTCGGGTAATTGGGATCTTGATCCTTGTTGTTCGATCTGTACATTGTACCGCAAACTTCGAAATACGTCGGTGCCCTTCGACTCTTGCCACCGAGAACTATATTGGCTTTTGCGGGATGTGTCGGACAGTCACCGTACGTTCGCATTAGGAAGGTCGAAGTTGGCGCACTGGATGTGTGGGCAAGCCTGGAAAATCGGAAAGCCAGTTTTTAACGGAAGAAATCGGGGGGAAATTTTGGGGCTGTTTACTTCTAGGCGGATGGAGTTGAACAATCGTTGGAATGGTAGTGGTGAGGCGGGGAACGATCGTGGTCTTTCGTACTGGCGTGAGCTCATCGACTACGCGTTATCGGTAGGGCTCCTTGAGCTCAGTTGTAATTCCGTTGATGGTCCGGCTACTGTTCACGGCCCGAGTGTAGGAGGAACCGAGCTCGTAGGATTTGATGGAGCGGGGGTTGAAGTTCCAGCGCTTCCGATTGCACAGAAGAATTTTATTAGCGTACGAATGTCGAAAACTGCCGCCACGTTTCTCTCCAAAGCTAGCAGAATCTGGCTCTAGCCATTCTGCGTTCTCCAAGAGCGGGATTCACCACGTGAAAATCGATTCTCTGATTTAAGGTAAATGCTCCCATGCTTACGTATCATACCACCGATACTATCGTTGTTGAATCGTTTCAATCGACCCATTAAAATAAATCTCTGATTTAAGTGAGAATCGATCGTGTGATCCTTGAAAGAAGAAAAATATAATTCTCAAAAGGAACTGCGACTGCGAAAAGGGGGAGGGGGACTGGGGGGAACTAGGAGGAAAAGGTGAAAGAGTCATAGGAAAAAATGCATTGACGCACTACCCAGAAGAGTGGAAAAATTCAACCGGAGTGTGGGGCTCATGTACATGATACCCACTAAAAAAACCTATGGCTCTTTACCTGAAGGGACAGAGCGGATAGTGTTGGATTTGAAGAGTTTCGGATCGTACGTTGGAGGGAAGACATGAGGGGGAAGGCATTCCATAGACGGGATGTACGGGGGAAAAGTGGAGGCGAATTGAGCAGTCCGATTGGAGGAAAGTTGGACAGAGTAGGGATGCTGCTTGGTACTCTTTCTGGTTACACGGGCGGGGACCGAAATAGGGGGAAAGAGGGAAGAGATTTCATCTGAGCATTCTCCATGGAAGTATCGATAAAATAGGCAGAGGTCGGTAAAGTTACGACGTGAGGATAAAGATTCAAGAGAAGCTCTGGCGAGGCACACCAAGTTCGAAGCCCGAAAATCCCCGGAATTGAACCTCCGAAAATCCTCGGAGTTCTCCCGCAGTCGCTTGGCAGGCTAAGCTCTGGCGAAGCATACCAAGTTCGAAGCCCGAAAATCCCCGGAATTGAAGCTCCGAAAATCCTCGGAGTTCTCCCGCAGTCGCTTGGCACTGAAGGCTCTGGCGAAGCACACCAAGTTTGAAGCCCGAAAATTCGCGGAATTGAACGTCCGAAAATCCTCGGAGTTCTCCCGCAGTCGCTTGGCAGGCTAAGCTCTGGCGAACCACAGCAAGTTCGAATCCCGAAAATACGCGGAATTGAACCTCCGAAAATCCTCGGAGTTCTCCCGCAGTCGCTTGGCAGTGAAGGCTCTGGCGGAGCAAACAAAGTTTGAAGCCCGAAAATCCCCGGAATTGAAACTCCGAAAATCCCAGGAGTTCTCCCGCAGTCGCTTGGCAGAGAAGGCTCTGGCGGAGCATACAAAGTTCGGAGCCCGAAAATCCCCGGAATTGAAAATCCCCAGGAGTTTTTCCACAGTCGCTTGGCAGCGTAGGCTAAGAGTAATTTTTACTTACTAAACTGAAATGACAAGGGCCGAAGTAGGAATGAGCGGACAGAGTTTATTCATCATCTCCAAATTTTGTGTTCGCAATCAACACCGCTTCAGCCCATTTTCTCACATTAGGTCCCTTGGCGAGCACCATGTCCCCATACGCGGAAACGAGGAAGTTATTTTTATATTCTTCACATTGCTCCTTGAACTTTGCGAATTCTCTCTTGTGAGCGAAGTCGAAGTGATCTGCTCCCTGTTTCAATGCTTGTTCCACTCCGTGGATCAAGTTTTTTTTCTTCTTGAAGACTCTCATCTCCTTCGCACGAAACACGCAGATGGGCAGATGATGCCCATCGTCATCGGCTCTGACATTGCGGAGCGAAGTCAAGCCTTGAGGTTTCGTAGTCATTAAGGCGGCAAAAGACAGTCCGCGCGCATTGCTCCAAACACTTCGCTTCAAGGATTGGAAAGCTGCCTCGAGTCTCTCCGCATGCTTGGCCGTTGATGGAGCCTTCTTCAAACGCTCCAATGCCGCGGCGAAGAATTTTCAAATTTGCGGTTGAATGAAGTCCTCAACGCGTTTCTCAGCATCATCATCACACTCTGCACAATTGACTCCGAATTTAGGGGATTTTCCCGCCAGAATCGTGTTCACCTTACAATGAATTCCGTTGAGGGAGGACGTATCGACCACCGCTTTGAGTTTCGCGAGGAATACATTCGCTTCTTCTATCACTTCGCACATGCGTCCGGGAGGCATTAGAGCGAGAGAGACATTTATCTTATCACGAACTGATTTGAAACGCGACTCATCGACATGTGCCTCACGACTCTTGTCGTTCGCAGCGACATCTACCCCACGATTTCCTTCAATGTGTTCGGATTTTTCTCCCGATCGGCGGCGTTTCGGCGCTGTTGGGGGTTCGATGTTGGCGGAAACATCCCCCAGATGCCTCTTGCGATTTCCTTTCCTGCTTGCTTGTTCCACTTATTGGAGAGCTTATCTACCATACTCTTGACGACCTCAACGACATCTGCCTCACGACGGGCCTCTCTCCTCCTTGCGAGTCCTTGGGCTTTCGGACATCCGGGGCAGTTGTCCATTCTACTGAAAGATTAAGAGAACGAATATTACATCCACAGGATCCGGCTCTAGTATCGTCTATGGGGCTTGATATCTAACACTGAACGCTATGGGGCTACACCGGAAATCGGGGAGAACTTCAAATTAATCGCGGAAAAGACGGGAATCGGACTCGAATCGAAACTCCGAAAATCTTCGGAGCTCTCCCACTGTCACTAGGCAGCCTGAGCTCTTGCAAACCACATAAATATCGAATTCCGAAAATCCTCGGAATTGAAACTCCGAAAATCTTTGGAGTCCTCCCACAGTCGCTTGGCAGCGTAGGCTCTGGCTAACCACACTACGATCGAATGCCGGGAATCCCCGGGATCAAGAGACGTTCAACGACGTGAGGCTGCCAAGGAGGCGCGGCCACAAGTCGCCGATTGAGCGACCCGGCGTGTTGTCGTCTGAATGGAGCGCGGGTCCCCGGCAACGACGAACGAGCTATGGGATTGCCATTTGGGAGGTAACACTGATTCGAGCATCTTTGCAAGAGCCCCAGCATATGCTTGTGGTACAACCGGGAGCTTAGATCTCCCTTCGGTCTTCGCCTAGGGCAGTCGCAGCTGATCGTGCTTGATCGCACATTGACGGTTGTGCGGCTGCGATCCGAACTCGAACACGCGAATGAAACTTGTTCCAGCATGATCCGGGGAGGGTCAGGTATGCAGAAACGCGCAGGGGCAGGTCCGTTGGCGTTCTGCGTCGCAGACACTGCGTGGTGCAACTCTTGTAGCCCCGTGTTCTCGGTAATCGTGTGTATTCTGAACCCGTGCAGTGTCAGTTTTCCGTCCTTCGTTCCGTGTTGTGGACATTCTGTAGGCTCATGTCCAGCCTCCCAGCATCAGAGGCCGCAACTCGGCAGTTCCTTCAAGACGAAGGAGTCCTGGTTGCCAGGTCCAGGCGTGTGGTGCGTGCCGCAACAGCGAAGAGTGCTTCGAGATCCGTTTGCCTGATGGTGAGACTGACACGCTCCAGCGGGCCATAGGCGACCACCTCGAGCCTGGCGCGACCATACATCCTGATTGCTGAGAGGCTTACAAACCCGCGGAGTTGAACGCCTCTGGCTTTGCGCATTTCAAAGTCAACCACGAATACCATTCCGTTGATCCAGTCACGAGAGGGTATACGCAGCACATCGAACGCCTACGGGGCACCGCCAAGCGGCGCAATGAGAGGCACAGAGGGACGTCTCCATTCTAGCTCGATTCCTACTTTGCGGAATTTGTATCAAATCGATATTGATGTGTCAGAAAAGATCACCAATGAAGAATCTACCCATCACCATCAACTGGTGTCGGAAATCGCGATATTCGTCGAAAACTTTGTACCAACGCACGCTTGCAATAAAAACACATGAACCACTAAAAATACAGCCTGTTGGCTTACCGTGGATGCGCCGAACGATCACTCACGATGATGACCACCCAAAATCTCGCTGGAACTCACTACAAAACGAGCTGATGACGTGCGTGCTGGCTAAGAAACCGTTGGAAGACGGGAGCAATATGGCGGCTCAGCGCCACGTGCTAGGTGACCGGCAATATAGCAGGATTCAAGATGGTGGCTCACGGCTTGTTCGGAGGATAAGCAGACTGCCGGAGCGCGCGCAATCTCAAATATCTCGATCTTGAAGAGCGATGGTCGCGAAGTACGGCTCTGCGAAATACGGAGCTGGACGTCTTCAGGACCGCTTTCTTTGCGAATCGTAGCACCTGGATTCCGGCTGGAGCTGTAAACTGCACACTAGCTCTGAGCTTCTCAACACTGGCGGTAAAGCGTGCGCAGGCACTAACACGGTAGTAAGGGAGCAGTACGATAGGACAGTGAGTTTATTGAAAAAGAACACGTGTTTATATACCGTAGGACTCAATGCTCTCTCTATAGCTACACTTGCCTGGATCGATGAACTCTTGATGCTCGTTCAGAGTACCTCGATAGAGCAATCGGGGTGATTGCCGGGTTCACTCGAACGACATCTCACAACTCATTAAATAAGATTCGTAGACGAGTTCAATATCTTCGATCGCACTCAAGATCGCGAGACACTTCAGGGTACTCTAATGAGTGCTCAACACGAATGAAAGGCGTTTTGAGTGGAAGATGAGTTTCGAGAAGATGAGAAAATTGATCAGAGATGAGTTCAAGGTTGAGCTCCTTCGTGAAAGCCTTTCGTTCCTCGAGTCAGTGCGTTCAGCCGGCAGCACGCAGGACGAGAACATGAGATGGCGATCACGCAGTACTCCATTTCCAGGAAATTCCACGCTGTAATTGCCTTCCTTGCACACGTCCGGGAGGTCGGAGCGGGCACCGATCCCCTTGTCCAGGTCTACAGAGCAGTATTTGAACCAGTGTTGACTCATGGTGTGGCACTTCAGAGCGAATCGAATGGAAACCTTCTTCGGAGGGCGCAGTTCCCTCGAAACGACGCTATACGCTCGATAACAGGTCAGCCGCGTGACTCCTCGGCCTCTGTTTGGTTTGCCAAACTCGGAATACTCAAAGTTGCAGAGCTAGTGGTCTTGAAGCAAGCAATCTCGGCGATCAAAACCGTCTGAGGCCCGATAATTCCAGACGGTTCCTTCAGCTCTGCGTGCCACCCCGTCGGCTCTGCTACATAAGAAGTCAATCACAGGATACTAAGTCATTGAACTCATAGTATATGAACACACCCTGCAACCCCGTCCAGCCAACGTTGATTGATTGATTGATTGATTGATTGATTGATTGATTATTTATTGACCTTCCCCAGCTATGTTCACATTGCAGACATAGCGAGAGACCCTAATATAAGGGGCGATGACTCAGCTGGTCGTCGGTGGATGCGGTGTTTCGATATTTCCGTCGGGAGTTTCGATATTCCTCTTTTCCCGTTCTTCCAGCATTACTTTTGTGTCGAATATCATCTTCGGGGTGCTTCCTTCGTAAAGGCCCAGTCTTTTCCGTATTATACACTCAGCATCCGGGGGTTGGTCGCACTCTAGGATCACGTGCTCCTGAGTCTCCTCTTCTCTACCGCACCTCAGGCAGGTCGCTCCGATGTTTTTGAAACGAGACCTGAATTTTCTAGTCTGTAAACATCCCGCCCTGGCATTCGCCAGGAGGCGACCGCCTCTCGTATTGTCATAGAAGACTTAAGCCATACTAAGCTAACTAAGCATACTAAGCTTACTGAGCTTACTAAGCTTACATAAGCTAAGTTTAGTAAGAGTTTTCCATACCTAAGCTCTGTAGATATAACCAGATGTGTAGGAAAATAATTACTAACCTTACTAAGGACTCTTAAGCCATACTAAGCCATACTTAATGAATTGGCGAAACACGTCGGTCTGGTACAGTTCCGCACATCTGCAGCCAGAACTCGTCTATTGTAGAGCAAGGTTTGGTAACCGCACCGACACTTTGAACAATCGGTGTGGGAGCGCGAAAAAAAAATTCGACCGCACTCCGCCGTGTCTCGACTCGGGCTTACGACGGATAGTCATATACACGCCCACTCACGCACTGCATCACATATTGTCCCAGACGCACATGATGACGCACCACACGAAATGAGTCGACGATACACTTCGGTAAGGTCTTGTTTGGCCTGTGTGCGGACATGAACAGCATATACAAGAGCATTGCATCACATATTGGCCACGACGCACGGTATCACGCACCACACAAAATGACGCGACCACACTACACTGTGTCTCGACGCTGACTGAATGTTATAACTGCTGAAGAGATGACTCAGAGGCGACAAGAGTCATCAGCCCGACTTGCGGTGCTCCTCCGCATCGCTCTTGCTCACTTGGAACTGTGTGCGCGTCAAGGACGTCACGATCATGACTCAGCATAGCGCCATCTTGTATGGCGACTGCAGCGCCACCTCGGACTCGATCACAGCGCCCTCAACAGCTCCTGATCCTCTTTGTAGAAAGGACTTTAGTGATCCTCATAGAATGCCTAAAGGATATCTTGACTGCGTAAAACGCTTGTATAATCATAGCTCAGGGGTTATTAGACTGGCGTTTTCTTGGTGGTGAGATTGGCCTTGATGATTCCGTCTGAAATCGTTGCGCCGGTGCTGCCTAGGTTAAAGACTTCCCGGTGATGAGTGCGAACGTGTGACGACTGTTGTTGTTCGGTAATCGTCTGGCTGGAGTCTTTTCTTGCGTGACGTCGCGTAGGTCGGCTCGTGTCTCGAACTGTTATCGGATTCGTTTGTTTTTCGTGTGAACTTCTCCGGAATTAATTGAGGGGTGAGTTCGGCTCTGATTGCATGAAACAGTCCATGGATATTGTTTTGAAGGAACGTATCAAAATGGTTTTTCTCTTAACCCTCGATCCCTCATGGAATGTGATGAGTCATGAGCTATGTGTCCGTTCCTGTCTCACTTCGTTCTGTTCCTAGTATCTGTGTAAAGTAACGACAGAATTGTGAAGTGACTCTGACTGTATGACTTGTCCTAAGCTATACTAAGCATAACAAACATGCGAAGCTTACTAACCTTCTAAGCATCCGTAAGTTACACTAAGCTATACTAAGCATAACAAGCATACGAAGCTCACATAAGCTTACTATTCTTACGAAGCTTACATAAGCTTACTAAGACTTTTCCAAACCTAAGCCCTATAGATATTTCTAGATGTGTAGGAAAAGAATAACTAACCTCACTAAGCACACGTAAGCTATACTAAGCATGAGCCGCATGCGAAGCTTAGATAAGCTTACTAACCTTACGAAGCTCACATAAGCTTATTAAGCCCTATAGATATATCTAGATGTGTAGGAAAAGAATGACTAACCTCACTAAGGATACGTAAGCCAGACTAAGCTATACTAAGCATAACAAACATGTGAAACTTACTAGCCTTACTAAGCATACGTAAGTTACACTAAGCTATACTAAGCATAAGACGCATGCGAAGCTTACATAAGCTTACTAACCTTACGAAGCTTACATAAGCTTACATAAGCTTATTAAGAAATTTCCAAACCTAAGCCCTATAGATATATCTAGATATGTAGGAAAAGAATTGCTAACCTTAATAAGGACACGTAAGCTACACTAGGCTATACCAAGCATACGAAGCTTATATACATATTGGCCTATCGATGCATAAGTTTTGTCCAGTGTATGGCAAACGTCGTGTTTGTCTGCGTTTAAGCTCTGTTTGTGTATGGTTTGTCGTTCTTATCATCCTGGCATACTAAGCTTATATGAGCTTGCTGTCCTTACGAGGCTTACATAAGCTTACATAGGCTTACTAAGAGTTTTCCAGACCTAAGCCCTATAGATATATCTAGATGTGTAGGAAAAGAATTGCTAACCTCACTAAGGTTACGTAAGCCAGACTAAGCTATACTAAGCATACGAAGCTAACGAAGCGTATATACGTATATAGGTCGATGCATAAGTTTTGTCCAGTGTATGGCAAACGTCGTGTTTGTCTGCGTTTAAGCTCTGTTTGTGTATGGTTCGTCGCTCTGATCATCCTGGCATACTTGATATTCGAAATTATTCGTCGTGCCCTTAGTGATGTTGACATGCGTATGCAGTGTTGACTGTTTACAATGGGTAGATAAATGATCGTCTGGTTTCATCCGTCCTTTGCTTGACATCGAGTTTGCTTCATCAGCACTTAAACGTTTATAATTGAATCTTTTCCGCTTTCTTATACGAGCCGCACGATGATCTCCTCGAACAGTTCCGACTCTCCTGTCTCCAACGACCAACCCTCCACCAGTACGGGGGTCAGGGCTCCGAAAAGAGGTTAGAAGTGCTGCTTCATTTCGAGTTATGAGTCGGGACCGTAACTTAGTTTCGGTATCGTGTTTTAGGGAGCGCGCCCCGACAGCAACGAGCCCAGCTAAACGTATTCGGATACGACCGAAAAAAAAATTACCGAACTTGAGAGTGGGATCATGCCACTCTGTCTCGATCTGCGGCGTCGTGGTCAAAAAAAATTCGACCGTGAGTTTCGTACATCGTTCGACTGGTGATCCCGGTCGTTTATTTTCATTCATCGTTCGAGACGACACCAAGGAAATCCGATGCACTGCGTTCGGCACAGTGCATGATCGACTCTATGATAGAATTCAGCAAGGATCGTCTTACGACATCGGTCAGTTCGTCGTGAAACGGGCTGACCCCCGTTTCAATGATACGAGCAATATGCTCGAAATTAATTCAACGGCGGCAACTACGGTGGTCGAGGTCAGTGATGGGATTTCATTCGACGACCTATACGACTTGACCCCTCTAGCCAATCTTCCCAGGCTCTGTAGGGAGTCTTCATTGTTCGATTTATGCGGGGTCGTGATACATGTATCTCCTGTGCATCGCGTGACTCGGGCTCGCGATAACAAAACGTTCACTAAGTTTGAGGTGCGAGTCGTTGACATGTTCAAACGTTTCATCGTGGTCACGATCTGGTCGGATCTACGCGCTACATATGTAGGCAAAATTGGTCGCGCATGTATTTTGACGCGCATTAGGGTTGGTATGTTCCAGGACATGCCCACCTTCAATCAGACAGTAGATTCCGAGGCTGTGTTCGATGATCCATTCATTGATATTAAGACGTTTAAATGAATGGTGGTCGAGAATTCCCAGATCGGCTGCCGATTTCCGGCCAATGTTCGACTTCCCCGACGCTGTTGTGGATCTCACTGTAGGTGATATCGTTCATAAAATGCGAGAACGGCCGGTCAACAAGTTTTTTTCTGCCCGGGTGACAGGCCGAGTCGCGAGCATCGACGAAAATTTGACATTTTATAAATCCTGTCCGAATGAGCGATGTTATAAGCGGCTCATTGAGCGAGGAGAACATGGGTACCACTGTCTTCGTTGTACGATGGACGTGGAGAGTTTTAGGTGGAACGTCTCTTGTTCGGTAGAGGTCGAAGACCTTGATGGACAACGGCTAGAGTGTGTCGTG
>NW_003804526.1:0-14962 GCF_000255335.2 Galendromus occidentalis
GGCAGTACGAAGGGGAGGAAGGGAGAAGCTTAGAGAGGAATGTCGGCGTCCAGACGAGAAAGAGCGGGGGAGGGGCGGAGGCATTCGGGGAGGTATCCGAAGCGACCCAGAAAACCAAGATGAGACAATCGATAGGAGTAGGGTTGTTGGAGGGTGAGGAGAGAATACTTTCTGAAGTAAGCCGAGATCGAAGAGCGAGGAGGGGGACCGAAAACTGCTCGTCGGGCGGTGTTCTGACAGGTTCGAAGACGCGATAGGGTGGGAGCGGAAGCAGAGCCCCAGAGTACGATGACATATGAGAGAGAGCTGATGAATAGGAGCTTGTAGTTTTGAATTAGATGAGATCGGGTGAACCCGAGGCGTCGGAGCCGATGCAGGCTGAACACGATCGAGTTGAGCAAAGTAAAGAGATGAGCATCCCATGAGAGGTTGTCCGTGAACAGGATGTCAAGGCAGAGCATGGAATTCGAAATAGGAAGGGCGACTTTATCCCAAATCTCTACCCGTCGAACCGAATATTCTCCCTCTCTATTTCCGCGCCTTCGGGTTCACCACACCATTAAGGGACCGGGACCGGTTCAATGATTGCCGAACCAACGAACCAACCGAGAGCCGACACTCATCGAAGACTTCTGCTTTATAGTCTTGCCGTCGTCCTCCATCGCGCCTCATAAAGCGAGTCAGTTGGGATGCCATGGCGTAAGTCTCCAAATACGGTGAATCCGATCCATTCATGACTATGGAGCGTAAGCCCTGGGGGGAAATTCGAGAGTATTTTAGAATAATTTCCAGACTATTCGATTCGTATGCGTAGTAGGCGTCCCTCTCCAAAGCCAGTAGTCATTGTCATTGACTTTGCTGGCGTCCGCGATTGACAAGGAAGCCAGTCAGCTCTCTTCACCTCGTGACGTGGTCATTACAACAGGGTCAAAGTTGAATGCAAAGAGTGGATTCGCTGTATCAATCAACTCAAAGCTCGGGAAGAACAGCCCCGGATGGGGGGGGGCGTCAGAGTTTCTTGTATTGTCAATCTGGAGCTATTCAGCTCCGATAGCTCCTCTACTGTTGCCCTTACTGACTCGTGCTTCAGAGTCTCGCATTCGAGGATGTGATATCTACCTATCTACATTTTCCCACGAAACTTGCAGACGCATTCGTGTGGTCTTGAGCTGTAGTTGCTGTCGGAGCATAGTCAGTGACCATATTCATGCCAGGTGACTCTGCACAGGGCTGCGAGATTGGTCAGGTTGGCTCTCTTCCAGCTATCTGAGCTGAAAGCGATGCCTTCGGTAGAATTTTCTGGCACAAAGACATGGACAGAGACATTGTGATTATTGGAGTAGGTGATGAGAATTGATCAAGAAGATCTTTTTTTTTTTGAAAACATATCATTTCTTTATTGCAAGGTCAATAAGAATAATAATGTCTACGGTCATTGACCGGAAGATATTGTTATGATTCCGGACGAGGGCTCTCGTAACATGATGTTCGCCGTTCGGGACATTTTATTAGAGGAATCTGCCTGACTACTTTCCTCCCATCATCTCTCTGGCAACGATCATGCGCTGGATCTGAGAAGTTCCTTCGTAAATCTGGTAGATCTTGGCGTCTCTCATCAGTTTCTCGACGGGATAGTCAGTATTGAATCCGTTTCCACCGAAGATCTGAACCGCGTCCGTGGCACACTTGTTGGCAACATCGGAGGCCAGAGCCTTCGAAATCGAGGCGTAGTAGGTGTTCCTCCGGCCCTGATCGATCTCCCATGCCGCCCGCTGCCAGGTGAGACGTGCGGCCTCGACGCCAATCGCCATGTCGGCCAAGAGGAACTGGACGGCTTGGTGCGCGGTGATCGGTTTCCCGAAAGTCTTCCTCTCAAGGGCGTAATTCTTGGCTTCGTCGAGCGCTCTCTGTGCGAGACCGGTGGCCGCGGCAGCGACAGGTGTCCTCGTTTTGTCAAATGTCATCATGGCCACTTTGAAACCGTCTCCTTCTTTAAGAAGTACATTCTCCTCCGGCACTTCAACATCCTCGAACGTGATGCCTCGAGTGTCCGACGCCCGTTGTCCCATATTGATCTCCTTGCGACCCGGAGTCAAACCCTTTGAGTCCCTATCGACGATGAAGGCTGTGAAGGCCTTCGACGCCGGACACTGGGGGCCAGGGTTCGTTCTGGCCAACAAGAAGTACCAGCTCGCGACACCGCCGTTCGTGATCCACATCTTTTGTCCGTTGACAACCCATTTGTCTCCTTTCTTCTCTGCCTTAGTCTTGATCCCAGACACATCGGATCCGGCTCCGGGCTCAGTGACGCAGTAAGCAGCTACGATGGGCTCCTCGAGGCATCGACCCAAGTATTTCTTCTGCTGCTGGGGGTTGCCGGACAGGATGACGGGAGTTTGCCCCAGTCCGGTGGCTTCAATGACCGTTGAGATACCAGTGCATGCCCAGGCAAGTTCCTCAGTGACAATGCAGGACGGTAAAACTCCCAAGCCCATACCGCCGATACTCTGCGGAATGCCGAGATTCATGAGACCGACTTCATGAGCTTTCTTCACGATGTCCCATGGGAACTCTCCAGTTTTGTCGTAGTCAGCCGCTTTCGGCAGAATTTCCTCTCGAGCGAATTTTCTTGCCAGGGTTTGCATCTCTCGCTGTTCATCCGTCAGATCGAAACTGATTCCAGACATCGACCGGAAGCATTGTCGGGCCTGCGCGGGCAAAACCCTGAGCACCTTTGAGGACAGCATTCTTGCGGTTGGGGATCGTTCTGACGACTGATCAAGAAGATCTGGGGAGTTTGTTCTACTAAGAATTGCGAAACCTTCGCTTTCGACCGGATCGTTCATAGACTACTGACTGTAATGATAGCTGGTCTCTGGTCTTACACTACTGGTACTCACCGAACGTAGTTGTGATTCAATCTTCCGGAATGTTGTATCTTAAAAAACTTCTGTTTTGTAGAGCTAAAAGTGCTGATTACGTGTTAAACCTGGATCTGTCGAACGCAGGTTCTGGGGAAACTTGGCTCGGAACTAGCTCAGGGGCTTTGATCACGCAGTAAGACGCAGAGTAGCAGCTCGGGGATTCAGTTACAGTGTTCGTCGTTTAAATCTATCTAGGCGCTGCCTAGATACAGATCTAGTATAGAGGGGGAGAGCTATCCTCCGAGAGGATGCTTGATTACCTAGGGTTCAACCCCCTTAGACAGACGAAGGAGTTCAGATCGGACTAGCTTGATTGATGGTTCCGGAGTCCTCTTCGTCTAGCTAACTAAGTGTCGGGGTTCTGGAACCGAAAACTCACCGCACCCGACGCACGAGTTGGGCGAACCCCGGAATCGGTTCTCTAAGCTAAGGGGCTCAGAGCCTCACTATCTAATTGAAATCCCTATTTCTAACAATATTATATCCTTATTCCAGAAGGTACCTTCCAACAGGTTTCTTCTGATATATTAGGGAGGAGAGCGAAACAAATTGGAGTCACGCAGACGTGGCGCTCGGCGAGGATGGCGAACACTTGAGAGAACTGATTTGGAGCTAAACTAAATGTTCCGTCACAGCAAATCTTCGACACGCTGCCAATCCACGCAGCCGTACTCTCTCCCCCCCAAAGATGATGATTCGATTGGGGCCATCCAGTCCGGAGTCCGCGAGCACGAAGCGTTCTTCCATTTTGGAGCACTTTCGTATACACTCTATTCATCGGAGAAGACAATATCCCGACGATCAGTGTAAAACATCGAGGGCATTCCGGTGCGGTTCCGAATTCGCTGGATCGTCCTCGTCAACGATCCGCTCGCCTCAAGACTTCCGTTGACCGCAATTGAGGAGCTTGCACGAATTTTGTTGATTATCTGTTGCGGTGGCTCGTGAGTTTCGACCGCTCTCCTTGTCATTGCGACTTTCTTCTGAAGCACACCGATGGCCACGGAGCTGGGTAGTGTCACATACGGTTGTTCGTATGGTGGAAAGAGGCTCCCAAAGTCTGTACATATTCCCAAATCGATATTACCCACAGTCTCTAATAAATGCGCGCACCGGAGACGTGCATGTACGGGAGAGGAGGCGGAGAAAAACAGTCAGTATCAGGTAGAGTTCAAATCTCGAAGAAAGGAATCTATCACACGCTAGATCACTCCCCCCCTCCACAGTTAAATAGTGTGCGATCTCCGGAGAAGCGACCGTAAAAAGGGGTACTCAGTGTCCTCTTCGAATAGCCGATCAGGGACTCGTGACAGGTAGGTCGGCAGGCTTCCCTCTTATCGTAATCTCCCCCGTCGAGACGAATTTATGAAGTCGAGCCAAGCATTTCTGAGTATGCAAAATGATGATAGGGGGATAAAGTGATGAGGGAGATCGAAATGAGGGAAATTTCGGAAAATAATCAATTCCCGGGCTGGACGTTGGAATAAGGCCGCCTTCGAAATCCGCGCCGAATTTCTTCCTCCGTATTCAAATTTGAGAAGATAATGAAGTTCCGACGGATTCCTGCTTGACCTAATCGTTCTCTCGCGGTCTGCTTAAGCATGGGTCGAAGTCAATCGCTCAGTGAAGTAGAAAAAGTTTCAATCCTATGTCATCGACAAAATGACGTGTCCATGAACGAAATCGCCCGGAGGATAGGACGCTCGAGATGCGTGCTTCGAAATTTCCTGAAAGATCCCGACAATTATGGGAAAAGATTCTCCAAAAGAGGAAATCCAATCCTGAAGGGTCGAGATGGGAGGAGATTACTACACGGAGCATCCTAATCTGGGAGCAGTTCTTCGGAACTGAAGAGGGAACTCAACCTCCCAGTGTCATCAAGACACGTCAGGAGACTGCTGACGACTTCGAAGCGCTTCAAATGGACAAGAATGCGTACCTCCCCCAAGCTTACCCCTCACCACTTGTCGGACAGGATCAATTATGCGACTACGGCCCTGCAACTGAACGAGAAGCCGCGACGGATTTGGAGCCGTAACTTCGGCGGCGGGTCGCTCATGATTTGGGCCGCAATATCCTACGAGGGCAAATCTGATATCGGGCTCTTATCCGGACGTCAGACATCGGAAGACCATCGCAGGACTCTCGAGACACTCTCAATACACAAATCTGCCCTCATGAAGCAGTGGTTTGAGGATCAGCAAATGCCCCTGCTCGACCACCCGGCTCTCAGTCCCGATCTCAATCCGATTGAGAACTGCTGGGGTGTGCTCGCCAGATCAGTCTACGCAAACGGAAAGCAGTACAGCACGATCGAAGAGCTCAAAGAATCCATAAAAGAATGCTGGCGTCAAATCGAGCTCCCTACAGTTCAAAAACTTATCGACTCAATGCCTATCCGTTTGAGGGATCTTCTCTTGAACAAGGGAGGAATCACCAAATACTGAGACTAATAAATTCGGGCGCTTCCTGAATTATGCTGTTGTTCATCTAGCAAACATCGTAGGCGGCCTCGTCCTTATGTCCGTCATTAAAATCGATATTCCTCCGGAACTTCACTCAATTCGATTCCTTTGTAATTTTATGCTCTCAGATCGCTGAAATAATCATTCGAGCCAGCCCTCATCGGCTCGAATGACCGACATACATCCGAGGGTCGGCTAGAGGACGACCATGTCTCGCATGATTCACCAGAGCTCTCCGGAGACTCACAGCCTAATGGCCCTCAACCCCGGAAACCGGGAGAGCGCCGCAGGCTGATCCTCACAACTGTTTCGATGTATCTTTTTCTAGGACTCGCTCCATGATCATACTTGCTGTGCTTCCTATCATGATGAAGGCAGCTGCCAGAAGACTCGACGCTGACACTTTGAAAGCCCTTGGATGCAAAGGCAAAGAATACTACAGGGTTTATGGGCAGCCTACTGTCTGGAATTTCGTTTGTCTTGGACTGCATTGGAACTCGACGACTGCAGACCGCTTCGCAGAGATCGCCCAGGACATCGATATAGCCGTGAGAATTCTCGCTCGAAATCAGATCAATCTTGCGTTAGTCAATCGCTCTTATACGATTGAAGATGCAATATCTGTCGTTTATTGAATTGTTCTAGCAGCGTGTAGATTTCCACGGAAATCCCGAAAGTCTCCTTTTCGGTGAGCCATCGCTCGACTCCATGTTTGACTCGAAGCGTTTTTGCAGAGCTTCGAACACCGTGGCGGCGCCGTCTCATTCGGCAGCGTATCGCGTATCGCGACAGCAAATACAGCTGAAGACCACACAAATGCGTCTGCAAGTTTTGTGGGAAAATGTAGATGGGTAGATATCAAATCCTCGAGTGCGAGACTCTAAAGCACGAGTCAGTAAGGGCAACAGTAGAGGAGCTATCGGAGCTGAATAGCTTCAGATTGACAATACAAGAAACTCTGACGCCCCCTCCCCATCCGGGGCTGCTCTTCCCGAGCTTTGAGTTGATTGATACAGCGAATCCACTCTTTGCATTCAACTTTGACCCTGTTGTAATGACCACGTCACGAGGTGAAGAGAGCGGAGTGGCTTCCTTGTCAATCGCGGACGCCAGCAAAGTCAATGACAATGACTACTGGCTTTGGAGAGGGACGCCTACTCAAACGACTCCCGGCTCGGGTCGACTACGAGCCTCCGCGGAGGGACGAGAAGTTGATGTGCTCTGAGAGTCCATCGTTCAAGAAGAGGAGTCGGCGTCAGCGTCGTTGACTCAGGCGATGGCGTTGATGGAGGCGTTGCCATCGGTGCTCCGGACGGCGCGGTTTCCGGCGTCTCAACCAAAATGCCAGAAGGATCTCCGTCCGATAACTCGGTATCCTCGGTTCCGTCGCGATCCGGTTCTTCATTTTATTCATTTTTTTTATTTTTTATTTTTTTGTTTGGGTTGAGCGCACCTGCGATCACCTAGTTATTTTTTTTATGGCGATCGTTCGTCTGTCTACATTATGTACACAGTAAGGCGTAGATGTGGCGTCCCGATTCACCTGGACGGAGAGAGCCCTTCGGCCGTCGATTAGGACATATCTTCGAAGGGCCTCCACTTCCTCTGTCTCAGCTCGATCTTAGTGCGCGGGGTTCTCGTTCCCCTCCTTCTCCTCCGTTGACCGTCTTCCTCGCTCGCTCTGCAGCCTCCTTCTCCGCCATGATGCTCCCTGCGAAGGATTCGACTGCGTCCCAATCTTTTTCCGCCTCCAGCATCCAGCATAGTCGCGGTTAGCTCCTCTGGAGTGAGCTGCCTTTCGACAGTCACACGGAGTCGTTGGCGCTCGTATGCGAAGTAGTCGCACTCAAAGAGAGTGTGTTCGGCATTATCTGGCTCCTCCGAGCCGCACAGCAGGCAGTTCGGGGAGTTCACC
Organism: Galendromus occidentalis; assembly: GCF_000255335.2. Lineage (NCBI taxonomy): Eukaryota > Metazoa > Arthropoda > Arachnida > Mesostigmata > Phytoseiidae > Galendromus > Galendromus occidentalis. The sequence goes on from NW_003804526.1 coordinate 7,305, forward strand.
TTTCGGATTCTACACAGAAACTCCTGGAAACATCCGTGTCCAGTGAGGCACTGGGTTAGATCAGCCCTCCGAATTTTCGCGTCTGCCACGGGCGCAGATCCGGCAGTAAGCGCCTCGTCCATCGGCCTCTTTCCGACGCTCTCGCCCATTCCTGCTGCCAGTCTGTCAGAGTATCCTCCCGCCTCTCTTTCCTCGACTTTCTCCTCTCGGCGTTTGGCTCTCGGCGATCCTGGTAGATCCTTTCTCTCTCGAGGGCCATGAGATGCCACGGCACCTGTCGGGCAAGAACCAGGACGGCGCCAGTCTCTACTGTCCTGTAGGCTCGCGTCACCCTTATCGCCATCTGTCGCTGGACACTCGCCAGGCGTTGAGCGTTCGTCTTCTTGTCCAGGGCTCTTATCCACGCCGGAGCCGCGTAGAGAGCCGTGGATGTAGCGACTGTCGCCAACAGCCTTCTCCTGCTGTCTGTCGCACCGCGCATCCTAGGCATGATCTGAGCCAACGATCTCACAGCTTTTGCAGTCTTCACTAGCGTCCTCTCAACATGCGGCGAGAAAGTGAGTCCCTGGTCTAAATATCTTCATTTTATTAACGTGCCCTTTCAACACCAAGTTATTCACGACGATCTCATAGAGAACGTTGGCCCGGCGGCGGAGTGAAATGCCAGGAACCCATTGCGTCTTGCTGTGCTTCCGGTAATCCTGGACGAATACCCGATCCTACGGCATGAAATTCCTGAGGTTCTCCGCCTGACCTTCCGTGCCATCTTGAAGATGTTCGCGAACCGCTCGGCTTGTCCATTGGATAGCGGGTGGAAAGAAGGAGAGTTCTTATGCGTGACTCCTCGAGTCCTGCAGAACTTCTCGAAATCCTCAGACTTGAGCTGGGATCCATTACCCGACACTAATATGGCAGGATTCCCGAATCTCGCGAAAATTGGAACAAACTTCATGGTGGTCCTCGTTGTCGCGGATCGCATCTCGAAGATTTCAGGCCACTCAGAAAAAGCTTCAACTACGATGAGGAACATAGAACCCTGGAGAGGTCCAGTGTAATCGACAAGGACCCGCTCCCATGGCTTCGAAGCAAGCTCGCGGGCTAGTGGTGAAGCTTTGTGCGGATCGCGATCAAATTCAACGCACGCAGCACAGCCACGAACTAGATTCTCTATCTCACTGTCGATCTTCGGCAAACACAACAGACTCCTCGCTAATCGCTTCATTCTGGTAACCCCTGGATGCTCCACGTGCGGCGTTCGGAGGATTTTCGGCTGCAGAACTCCAGGGATGACGACTCGGTCATCGGTCCGGACGCATTCCCTCACGATCGATAGAGAACTCCCACGATCGTAGAAGTGCCAAATGAAACTATCTCGTTCAATTCTGTCAGGCCATTTGCTTCGGATGTATTGCTTGACTTTGCATAGAACCTCATCTCTCTCAGTGGCGCTTCGAAGACGCCTGTGGAAAAGCTTTTCCCGTTGCCGAAAGCTGGACCTCGTGGATCGACACGAAAAGATCGGCCGGAAGGATCGGCCGCCGCACTGGCCAAAAATGCTGTGCGAGCAGCCCTTGTCGAGGAGCGGAATCGAAGCGCAAGTCGTGAACGCGAGAGAACGAAGAAGAAGCGACGCAGCTCCGGAGGAGGAGGAGCGTAGCGTTATCATTGATAACTTATCAATCAGTCCTTTTCGGAGAAGCTTGATGATTATATCTTTGCTGATGATTATATCATTACTGGCGCAATCGAAGCAGTGATGTGGACCCGCAGTCGAGCTACTGCGGAGGCGAGGAAATATCCAAATTCGAAGATTCCGTGGAGGTTCTGGAGCCCGAGGTTGATAACTTCAAGAAGCATTGCTTGAGTCTTGTGGCGAAATCGCAGACCAAAAGCTTCACGCACGAGTCCACCGATAGCGGGTGTTCGAGTTGCAGTGTTCCGAACGGAGTCGTTTTTGGTAAAGTCCTTTAGCCCACGGTGCAACAAATCGTTGGATCCGAGCTTTCGACGGCGGCAGCGTCATGCTATTGCTCGAGTAGAAACCGTTGTAGTCGTCGACGCCATGATCGTCAGCGTCGTCGGAAGCAATGCATTGCGCGGTCGTATCAGATGGTAGAACCCCGTTCGATATCTGTGTAGAACTCGATTATCATGATCCCATATTCGAAACTCCCGGAAGGTGTCACGTCATCCTTACATGATTCCAAATGTCTAATGTGATCGTTGGTCTTCTCTCAATTGCAGGGAAATACGAGCGCCCCGAGCAGGACCTAAGCTAGCTCGAGCTGACCTAAGCTAGCCTTCACTCCATTACGTCACACTCACCAGTATATATGTAGACCCGTTCATCGGAATAAAGCTCAAAGTCTCAGTAGTCACCATCCAGACCACACCTAACAACTCCCGTGTATTACTTCCCTTCTTCCAACCAACAGCTATTCTGATGTGGACTGTGCGATAGTCTACTTCCATCGAGACAGGACATCATCGTTCTCTTCCGAACATCGTCCAAATCCATAACCCTACCGTCGCTTCAGATGGTAAAATTCCGTTCGTGTAGAATTCGATTATTATGATCCCATTTTCGAAACTCCCGGAAGGTGTCACGTCATACTTACATAATTCCAAATGTCTAACGTGATCGTTGGTCTTCTCTCAGCACGGGACGCGAGACGCGAAAGTAGTTTCTGATCGGTTTCGGTGGATTCAATGTCCAACCCAAGACACAGTCGTAACGTTGGGTCGAGTCAGAGAGATAATAGGGGAAACCGGGCATGTTGGCACCCGACTCGCCTTTCTTTCCGCAGCACCGAAGCTATCCGTGAGGAAAACGAGCTCATGTCAATGAAATGTTCCTTGTTGGGGTTTCAGGGCGTTCCTGTCAGTTTATTCGGGGATAGATTCTCATGAGATAATCGCCGAAGAGCAAACATATAATCATCAAGCTTCTCCGACAAGGACTGATCGATAAAATATCAATGATAATGCTACGCTCCTCCTCCTCCGGAGTTTGGTCGCTTCTTCTTCGTTCTCTCGCGTTCACGACTTGCGCTCCGATCCCGCTCCTCGACAAGGGCTGCTCGCACAGCATCGTCGGTCAGTATTGCGGCCGATCTTTTCGAGTCGATCTACGAGGTCCAGCTTTCGGCAACGGGAGAAGCGTCCCCACAGCCGTGTCGACGCGGGCAACATCTTCCGGAGCTCTTTGTGGATCGGTAGCAAAACTGTGTGCCATGGGGTTTTCCGCAGTGGCGGCGTCAGGCGGGAAAATAGACGACGGCGGCGAACGCCACGGCGTTTTTCGGCGGACCACACACTCGCGGCGCGACTCTCTCGGCCCAAAGGGAGCTCCTAGCTCATACAAACCAATTGACTCACAGGGAGTGAGAAGGCGAAAATGTGAGAAGTACATATCCCACGAAATGGAGAGGGATTCGGGAGCGAGTACGAGCTTGATTAATTTATTCTTAATTTACTAAATTTCCAGGAAGCTCCGATTGTCCACATTTTCTCCGCATTCGAAGCCGAATCGAAGAAAATTTTATGATTCGCTGCGTTTTGCCGCTCGGGAGAGTTGATGGAGCGGTCGTTTTTGACGCGCTCAGTTCTAGTCTATCCGGATTCCAATATACCCGATCGAGCGCTAGTCAAAACAAAGTGATTCGGATGAAAAATTCCGGAATGACCTGAGACTTCGAGTGGAATAATGCAGCCGAGTCTTGAGTGTCTTCGATGCAGTGTTCCCGAGTCTTCCGGTTAGAGCCAACGGGCCCTGGTGCCCACATGCCCCGGTCCCTCCTATAACCGCAATCCCAGGACTACACCAGCCCACCCTCCCTCCCGAATCCACGTGTTCACTCAGTGGCGGCGCCAGCGGGAAGCCTTGGAAGCTTTAGCTTCCTATTCTCACAAGATTGGGAAGCTTCCCAAAATTCCGAGGTCATTAGTGCGGTCGACGTTGAAGTATACGCACAGTTGCTGCTGACAAGGACGCTGGTCAGAGCGCATGAGTCGGTGGTCACTTTCGTGTCGAATGATGACGTCGGGAAAGCGACTCGTTCACAGAGACAGCTCCCGAGTAATAATCGACACTATCAATTCATCATTTGGATCTTTGCTCTCCACTCTGTCGCCAAGCTCGTCGGGGTTTATTCGGGTCACTCACAAGAATCTGATCGAGGAATAAGACGAAACTGACGATGAGAGGGTTTTGGCAGCTCGAAGTGAATCAACGGAAGGCTGAAACTGTCCCCTCCGTGCTTTCGAGGCTGTTTACTCTTTAATCGCCCCTTTGAGGGTGAACTGCTGCGCGCTGCTCGATCAACGAGGAGATAGCGAGAGTTGTTGATCTGACCTGGGATGCTCGAAAACTGTATTCATTTTCATGGCGTAATCAGAATTTTTTTCACAAAAACCGCGAAAAAAGTTGAGAGCTCAGAGCGCCTCCACAAGAAGAATTCCATATTCAATTGAAGAATGACCACCAATTCAGAAATTCGGGCACGTGATGGTGGGCCGATCAAGTTGAGGCTCGATCCAGGATCTGACGTCACCATCGAGAGCAAGAACTTCTGGCGGAATGTAGGCAGACCGAAATGAGGTCAGTCAGAAGTTGCATGAGAGCCGCAAACCAAGAAATACTGAACAATTCGGGGTATGTTACTATATGTATGCTCTCCACATGCCTGTGCGAGATGTACGGGTCCAGTCTCCGCTCTAGGTGAACACGGTCTGAGTTGTCCGCGCAGTAGCGGCCGTCACTCGCGTCACGGAGCCTTGAACGCCGTCATCTCTAACGCCTTGCGGTCCGTGAAAATTCCAAACGAATTGGAGCCAACGGGCCTCTCGCGTAACTCCGCCCTCCGTCCTGACGGCCTTACTTTGACATCGTGGTTCGCAGGTAGACCACTGGTCTGGGATGCGACAGTATGGGACACGTTGGCCCCATCACACCAGTCGCTCGCGGTCCGTGCTGCGGGTGAGGTGGTCGAACTGGCAGAGAAAACAAAGTTCTCGAAATATAAGGAGCTCGAGAATAGTTTCTTCGTTCAGCCGGTCGCCATCGAAACGCTAGGAGTCATAGGAGAGTCTTCAGAGGCCTTCCTCCGGGACTTGGGAAACCGGATCAAATTGTCATCAGGGGATAAGAGAGCTGATGAGTTTCTCCTACAGAGGTTATCCATCGAGGTGCAGAAGGGAAATGCGGCAGCAGTCCTCGGATCATTACCGAATGCCGATGGCCTCGCTGGCATAGGTTGATAAGATTCAGACATCATCTCCATGACAAGATTATTCAATAAATTTTAACTCATTTTCGACTATCCGCGGTCTTCGAATCATGAGCTCACAAACTATGCTCGAACGCACGGTCGGAGCGGAAATTCCAAATGTGATTGTATACTGTCGTCGAATTCTTTTCGACGCTCATGGGAGATCGTATTCTCCCATCGCATCCCGTGAGCGCTGACGGTGACTCAGGATATTTCCGCAATTCACTTCAATCAATATATTCCAACTCATTTCCGATTGATGGCCGCAGTCTTCGCACGATCGCTTCAGAAGTCAGAATGATGCTCGAATATACGGTCGAAGAATGGATTCCAATTGATATTTCTCGACGTTCACGGAAACTGGTAGATTAGGTGGGAAGGTGTTCTCTTTAGTTAAACCAGTGGTTCTCAAATATTTCTCGCATTGCCCCACTTTTCAACCGGTGCATTTCCCGCGCCCGACCGGTGCTCACATGGCAGTACAGTCTTTCCGAGAGAAACGATGTACTCTTCCACCCTTCCTCCCGTCTCCCCGATCCCCAGCCTGCGAGCGAGGAGAAGCTTTCCGTAGATTCCGAAGTGTTACTGAGAAGAGCATGGAATCACCTTTCGCCCCACGCCCAACTGGAATGCCTCCTCAAACCAAGTTGTGAGCGTAGCCCAACATTTGAGAACCACTGAGTTGAAGCATTCCCAGCTACAGTCACGGGTATCTATCCCAACCCTCCGAAATCATTGATCCTATACAGAGATCGTCCCCCTGCGACTGCTCAAGCGAAGACCCGAAAGCGCCTTCATCTTTCACGAACCAGGAAACTCAAGCGAATCATCCTGCATTTGTGGAGCCGAGTGGAGAAGAAACTCAGTAATTTAGACCTCCGGGTGCTAATCTGTAAGCATCCGATGATCGCCGGTGCGTCGTCGATCCCAGTCAATGTTTCTCGAAACGATGACGAAACGGCGGGCGGGATCCACAGTGTTACGATGCGCCTTGATTCAGGCCCACCGGACATCATTCTACGATCGTTGACGACTTTGTCTACGATGCCCCACCGTCGGGAATTCTCATGTCCCAACGCACACGATCGGCTAATGCACAGTATTTCGACAAGCGACATGGAGCGAAACACCGTGAATATTCGGCGGGGAGCCGCATACATATATGCCAAAGATTTCAGCAATCTTGTTCAACCCAAATGGGCTCCAGGGATTATACTTCATCGTTTGGGGGGTCTCTTGTACAGGTGTGAGGATTTATTTGGAGGACGTTCGTCACAAGAATCCGAAGAATGCATCCAGCGCGTGCGAGAACGAGAAGAACCAGAGGTCGAAACATCACCCAAAATATCACGGCAGGTGAGGCGTTAACTCTTTCGAGATCTAAGGTTTTCAAACTCCGGCTGCCGGCATCAAGAAGACTCGCCGAAACGCACGCCACTCTGGTGAAGCTCGAAGGGGAGCTGAATCGCTCAGCAGACAACGGGGTCATCGCGCCTGTGTTTCACTAACGATCAGTTAGATTTCGCCGCTCCTGTAGTCATCGTGGAAAAGAAAACTGGCGAAATCCGACTACGCGCCGATTACAGCTCAGGCCTCAATGAGAGTCTTCAGGATCATCATCATCCTCTTCCGACTGCCGAGGATACGAAAATCAATGGTGGCATTAACTTCATCACCTTCGATCTAGCGGGAGCCATCCTCAAAATCGAGGTGCTGATAATTGTAGAGATAGGCTGTGTATCAACGCACCGAAGGGCTTATTTCGATACAATAGACTCCCTTTTGGAGTGGAGACAGCTCCGGCTACCTTCCAACGAGTCATGGACAAAATGATATCTGGTCTGATCAATACGGCCGCCTATCTCGATCGTATAACTGTGACTGGGAAGACTCTGAAGGAGCACAACGATTCCCTCTATCAGCTCTTCGACAGAATCAAGGAGTACGGTCTACGCGCTCATTTGGACAAATGCTCCTTCCTGACGAGTGGAACCAAGTTCTTAGGCCAGATCATCAACCAGGAGGGGGGAGGCAAAGATAGACGCGATCGTGAAGTTGCTCGCGCCACAGAATGTTCCCGAGCTGAGGGCCTTGTTGGGGATGATCACGATCACTTATTATACCGCATTCAGGCCGGGCATGCGTGACCTTCGGATTCCACTCGATAATCTCCTCAAGAAGGATCGTCCGTTCACTTGGAGCTCTCAGTGCCAGGATTCTCTCGATGAGTTGGAACGTCTTCTTCAATCAGACTTGGGTCTGACCCATTATAACCCAGCACTCCCTCTTGTGGTCGCAGCCGATGCCAACAACTATGGCATTGGGGCTGTTCTGTCCCGGATTCCTCGGAAAAAGCAGTCGCCCACGCATGTCGCTCTCTGACTTCAG
>NW_003804527.1:0-1077 GCF_000255335.2 Galendromus occidentalis
TACAATACTGATGTCCACCGGAAAGATTCGACGAGGTCGCTCAAGAGGGAATCATGGTTGGCTACTCTCATAGAATCGATAGCTACCGCATTTATAAACCAGGTTACCGGAGAATAATTCCGACGAAAGACGTCGTCTTCGGGGGCTCGGCATTCTCATGCCCAGCGCTAAGTCCAGGTCAGGGAACGACCGATGTGGCCACAGCTAATACGGACGCGCTTTCCGCCGGCTACTCCGGCGATCACGCTGTTGAGTCTTGTCCTTCTGACGAGGGGGACTCTGGATGGCTGGAGCTTCCATGCCCAGCAATTTCCCAGACTGTGCCTGGAGCTATTCCTGATGTTCCGGTGCAGGTCCCGGTAAACACAGATGGACGCTCGGCGCCTCCCCCTCTGGGGCCAATGATTTTAGGACGACACGAAACTCTTCGTAGACCGAGTCGCTATGAATCTGTGGGGCTCGTCCTCGCAGACACACACATGAGAGGTTTTAAAACTCTCATGTGTGTGTATCCGCATCCGTCGCCGGTATCACTAGTTTCCGTCAGCGACTATGAATCTTATGTAGTTCAAAACGCATCCTCCTTTCCACAAGAGCCAAAAACTCTCGCCCAAGCCCTCGCCAGTCCCGAGGCAGAGCAGTGGGAGGAGGCTATGGAATCGGGAATTGCTTCCATGAAGGCGCACGGAGTCTGGACACTGGTAGACCTCCCGCCTGGTAAGCGTCCGATATCCTGCAGATGGGTCTTCAAAATTAAGACCAATGCGGAAAACAAAGTCGACCGCTACAGAGCGCGTCTCGTTGTCCGCGGATTTAAACAAATAGAGGGGATAGACTATCAAGAGCTATTTGCCCCGGTTGCCCGCGTTGACACCATCCGCACACTTCTTGCCATCTGCGCCTCGAAACGCCTTAATTTACGGCAATTCGACATTACTACAGCCTTCCTTTATGGCAACCTGGACGAAGAATTGTATATGTCCCAAGCTCCTGGATTCGATGATGGATCAGGAAGGGTATGCCTTTCGCAAAAATTCAGTCGTCTGCTACGCCGTCGACTCAAGAAGTCGCTCCTTC
>NW_003804528.1:0-6214 GCF_000255335.2 Galendromus occidentalis
TTCTTGGAGACTTTGCGCTTCGAGATCGAAGACATCGGAAATGATGAATGAGCTAACGGTGACAAACACCCCTCTTTAATAGGCAAACCCCGAGAGGGTAAATTAGAGAGTAAGAAGCGACAAAGAAGCGACAGAAATTATCGCTAATTTTCGATCTCGAAGTCGTTGCCGAACGACTGACATATCTCATGACAAGTTTGACAAAAATATGGTAAGCTCAGATTCTGAGCAAGTGACATCGAGGTGCAAATCGTCTCCAGATATCAGGAAATAGTAGCAATCAGAGCGTCTCTACTGTGCCTCAAATGTCCCTTATCTCAAGCGCTCGACAAATCTGTCGAATCTACGAGTCTCTGACTCGAGTCTGGCTGACTCGTCGGAAATAACTCAAAATTCTCATCGCATGCGAAACGACTATTTATTCCAAAAGAGAATGAAGTCAGAGCGAACCCCTGCGAAAGGTTACACGGCCAATGGGGGAGAATGATGAATATTGTCCGTTTCACCTTCGGCTCTAGATACTGAAGACCTCAGTCTGTAACGGTCACCACTTAACCCACTCACAGTGTTTTCAGCATGACCCATATTCGGATGCCCTTCTGTGTTCAACCCTTTCCTGTGACTCGCTATATATAAGGACAATAAACCTCAGCCAGCTAAGGGAGAGCCCAAGACTGACTCTAGTATTCCATGTGATCATTCTAGCCGAGGTATCAACGAGATACGTATATCTCTTCAATTCTCTGGGTCGCTTCCTTGTTCATTAGTACAATAGTTATTCCCACATTGCACTCTCACAATATAAAGAAACCCTTATAATGGTTTTTAAGGCATGCTTGATATAAAGAAACCCTTATAATGGTTTTTTAGGCGTGATTGATTTAACGATGCCCTTATAAGGGTTTGCTAGGCATGTTTGATTCGACGATGCCCTTATAAGGGTTTTGCCAGGCATGTTAGGTAAACCTGAGGAAGAATATCCTCCACGAATCATCTTATCTCAGTGGATTCGTAAAAAATCCACTGTGAAAGGCTGGCTGACGTTCTTGAACGAACAACCCCTGTACGAGTACTATGACATCAAGGTCGATTGGTCGGATTTTGTCGCGTCTCGAAGCGCGAGTCGTACAAACTGTACCAATGACCCATACCGGAACACCTTTCTGTTCAATAAATGATGGAGAGCAGTCGTCAGCTCTTCGTTCGCTCGCGGTGATCGCAGCCAGAATGTGGACGGCAGCACGTCCGATGGCAGCTCTCTCAGCCAGCCGCAGTGGAGCTCCGCCATCTTATCAGTAGCGTGCGCGAGACTCCGAAGGCATCGTCAGTCCTTTCGGGTTTCCGTCGAAATTCGCATGATCCGCGAGCGATCGACCGAGAGACGATCTCATCAATAGCATCGTCAGTGTTTTCCGTCCTCCGGTCGTCCCGGCTCGTGACATTTGGTGTCAGAAGTTACTTCAGAAGAACTTGCGCGTTGGAACCAGTTCAGCAGGCCACGCCGTCAGCTAGTGATCGAATCGATTCGTCATATCGACCATGAGCAACGAAGAAAAACCGAAACACATCGCCATTCCGGAGATGGAGGAACCCGACGAAGATCCGGGAAATTCCCAAGCCGAAATAGATGCCCATCAATGCGGTAGCTCGAGGGCTTCAGCTACACCTGGCGCCTCGAGAGTACATTGGAAAACTAGGCAAAAGTACGAGAAAATCCTCGAAGATCAGATTGCCAGACGTACTCTGGTTAGGAATAGTTTGGAAGATCGGGTCGACAGGATAAAACTGTTGTGCGAGAACCCCCCGGAAAACATTCGCCGTCACGCGAAACTCCACGCAACAATGCTGGAGCGTTCCGAGTCAGAGCTGCGAACACTCGACACAGAAATTGCGGACCTGATGCGAAAACTCAACCCTTCGGATTTGGTGGAGGATTACGATCGGGTGATTTTCTTTGAAGAAATGGTGATCGGCGCCCAAAGCGATCTCGAAGACTTGCAGAAAGCCTCACTGGCGGATCGTAGTGAACATTCCGTTGGCGGTGCGAGCGCCGATGACCAATGCATCCAGCCGGATGCGGATGATCAGAGAGCTTCGACTCCCCAGATGGATCCCGGTGACCAGCGAGGCCCGGAGACAAATGTGTCAAGCCTCCCGATGATAGTGAAGGTGGTCCAGGAGAAATCCCGCGTACGCCGAAGTTCAATGGGAATTTCAAACAATTCCGTGAATGTCCCAGCTCTTCGAATCGTACGTGAACAGCAAAGACATACCCGTGATTCAGAAGTTCGCAAAGCTGAAAGAAAGCCTCATCGGCCCAGCGAGACAGGAAATAGCGCATATAAGTTTCTGTGTGAGCCAATACGAGATTGCCTTGAAGAGGATTCACGACGTTTACGGTGACGAACAAGATGCCGAGCAACAACATGTGAAGGAGATTAGCGGACTATTCAACGCCAAGGATCTCCATCGCCCAGATAAGTTGAGACATTTTCACTCGACTCTCTCTCAAAACGTTCTAGCCCTCGTGGCTCTCGGGAAAAGGATCGACGGGCTCTCCACATTCCTCGTACACAACCTAATTCGAGTACTCCCGCGTTCACTACAACTTCAGTTTCTTGACATTTACGAGGATTTACGGAAAAGCGGTGACTCCCGCTGTGAGTTGGAGGTACTGATAGATTTTCTGGAGCGGCAGGTGAAAATCCACCGGAAGATTGCGGACAGCTCGACGAGATACCGGAGTCCAACTCCCTATTCCTCGAATGATTCTCAATCTAACTACAAGCCGGCTCGGTTCGAACATCAGTCGGCCAACTTCAGCTCGACCGTCATAAACACAAGCCGCACCGTCCCCGCGGGACGACACATGTACAGTTGCGTTTTCTGTGAGGCATCCCACCTCAGCAGAAACTGCAAAGCGCCACTTACCCTAGAAGAACGTAAAGAGAAAGTATCGAGTAAGAGGGCGTGTTTCCGTTGCCTACGATTGAATCACTCAGCCGTCAACTGCAAAGCGAACGTTCGGTGTTCGATTTGTTCACACAAACATTACCCTCTCATGTGTCCAAAACAAGACAAAGTCTCGCCGTCAGTCAGTCAGTGTGACGTCACTACCACCATTCTCTCCAGCGTGGACGCGCTCGAAGGCTCGACGCTCCTTCCAACAGGCTTCGTCTGGGCACACTTCGGGAACAGGAAGAAAAAAGTCAGAATCCTTTTGGACACATGCTCCCATAGGTCATATGTGAGCAAGAGAACAATCTCCGACTTAGCCGCGAAGCCGACAGACTCAACGCTTCTGTCCCTCGGCTCCATCGGAGGTAATGTCTCTGATGTCCAACGCTTCCAGATATACGAACTCTCTCTACAGAGCTGCTTTTCTCCGCAAGTCGTGATACCCGTCAGGTGTCTCGAGATAGCCGAAATCTCAAAGTCGGTTCTACCGCTGGTTAAGCAGACCTATGGCTTAACGCCAAGCGCGGATCTCGGCGGAGATGGCGAGGACTTATCCATAGAGATTCTGCTGGGTGCAGATATCTTACCAAAAATCGAGAAAGAGCAGAAAAGACTCCTCGACGGTTTATCAGCTTTCAATACCCAATTCGGTTGGTTCTTCTACGGTGGGGTCGTGAAAGAGTCGGACACACGCCCACCAAGCCTGTGCGCCTTCAGTCTCATCCAGCCATGGAGACCCGAAGAGTCGAGGGTTTCTCCGGTCGAAGAAGAACCATTGACTAAAGATATAGACTTCCTTTGGAATTCTGAAACTCTGGGCATCGAAAGTCCAAACGAAAATCAGAACGAAATAGACGAGCTGGATGAGGAATTGATCAAGCATCACAGAAGAACGACGAGAAAACTAGCGGATGGACGCTTTTCCGTTTCTCTCCCTTTTCGCAACAATCTCGAAACGCTAGGGGATAACGAATCGCTCACGAGATCTAGATTGATCAGACTGTTAAACAGTCTCGCGAACGATCAAGACACGATCGGAACCATCGATAAGGAAATATCGGAATACATCAGCAATGGCTACGCGGAGCCGGCTCCGCCACGAATTGATGGGGAGCCGGCACATTATCTGCCGATCCAGGCGATCGTTAAGTCTTCCCCCGAATACCCGACAGGGAAGAAGTCAAGAATCGTTAAAGACGCATCTGCAAGATCAGCGGACAGGGCATCATTGAACGATGTCCTCCATCAGGGACCCAGTTTGCTTCCCGATATACTCAAAGTACTGATACACGTTAGACGCTTCAAATACGCTGTAGCGGCGGATGTGGAGAAAGCATTCCTCCAAATCAAAGTAAACCCCGACCATCGGACATTTCTCCGTTTTCTGTGGCCCCTCGGAATCTCCACAAACCCGAGGGCTCGATGGCAAGAATTCTGGAACACATCTCTGGACTTCGGTTTGGTTTGCTCCCCTTTCTTGTTCTGCCAAACTATCAAACTGCTCCTGGAGTCACAAGCAGCGGAGGACACACAAAAATCTGCGTTAGCAAATGAAGTAATCGATTCCTACTACATGGACGACGTATTCTCGGGTGGAGACTCTCTTAACGAAGCCTCTCACAAGATCAAGCTACTTTTTGAAATGTTTTACGCAGGCAAATTCCGACTTCGGAAATGGTCAACTAATTCGAGCGCTCTTGCGGATATCATACCGCTCACCGTACCGTTTCCTGACGTAAATGTGACCTGCGAGAAAACAGATGCGAAACTCCTTGGAGTGAAATGGAACCAAAGGGAAGACTCGCTCGGCGTCTTTACCAAGAAGGCGCTCGTCGAGATGAAGTCCGATCGAGCCTCGAAGAGAATATTACTGAAGGCTCTCGCCCAGCTGTTTGACCCCCTAGGTATAATGTCGCCCTCTACCGTATCAGCGAAGATTCTCTTACAGAAGCTCTGGAAGAAAGCCAGAGACTGGGATGAAGACCTCGAGGGCGACGACCTGGACGACTTCGTTCGATTTCGCGAGTGCATCGAAAGGTCAAGCAGTCTCAGTGTACCACGTCCCTTGAAAACCGACGATAGGAATCTGGCGGTCAGGGAATTACATACGTTCTCTGATGCGAGTCTTTCGGCGTACGGCTGTGTCTGCTACGTACGAGATATTTTCTCAAGCGGTCCTGCGAAGGTTTCCTTTCTGATGTCAAAGGCGAGAGTTTCACCACTAAAGAGCAAGCAGACGATACACCGACTCGAACTCCAGGGAGCGGTCGTGGCAGCCCGAATTGCGCTAAGGGTGGGCAATTACTTGATTCCCCAACCAGAGCGGAAGCTCTATTATACTGACAACGCCGCTTGCTTGGGCTGGCTACGGGACTCCAATGCGAAATGGAAAACATTCGTGGCTAACCGAACAAGAGAAATACTGAGTTCGTCCCGCCCATCGGACTGGTCTTACGTCAAATCCTCAGACAACCCAGCTGATATACTTAGCAGGGCCATGGACATTAACGAGGAAGCAACGAAACTCATGTGGCTCAAAGGACCGCCATGGCTGGAACCTTTTGGTAAAGATCCGAGCCTTCACCCACTCAACACACCCAGAGCCACAACAGAAACAGATGCGGAACGTATCGAAGAGATCTGCATGATGACCGTCTCGGCTCCGCAGGAACATCTCTTTGATGAACTGTCCTTAATCAGCCGGACGAACAGCTGGCCCAAGATAGTCAGAATTTGGGCATTCACCAGAAGAGTCGCCCAGAAGTTCTGTCAGACCCGAGTTAGACTCGACCAACAGGGAAGCTTGGGACAAACGGCCATGAATTCGGGAAGGGATCCGCCAATCAATCTACTAACTATATCTACGGAGGAATTCGTGTTGTCACGAGACGACCTGATCAGGAGAATCCAGCAAAGGCGTTTCCCGATAGAATACTCTTCCGAATGCCAAAGCGTGCCGAAAACCAGCTCCCTTTTCAAATACAGCCCTTTCTTCAGTGAAGACAGGTTTATCCGTAGCAGGACTCGCCTTGAGAGAGCCGAATCGTTCACGTACGATGAGATATACCCGATTCTTTTACCCTCCGACGAACCCGCCGTAAAGCTACTAATTCTCAATATACACGCGCGGGAATGCCTCCATTCCGGTGGAATCGTCGGCACTCTACACAATCTCAGAAGGCGCTATCTGGTCCTGAAGGCCAGACGCCTCACTAAGACGTCATAGCGAAGTGTACGACTTGTCGTCGCTTCAAGG
>NW_003804529.1:0-6534 GCF_000255335.2 Galendromus occidentalis
CTCAAACTAGGTGGAGTATGTTGATATAATACGTAGTTCATTGCTCCGTTCTTCTGTAGTGTAGTGCGAATCCTGGATACGTGGACTATAGGCCATTGCCCTGTAGTTTTTCCGTGGAATGGCCATGTCAATGACTCCGTGAACTTCTGTACCGGTCTACGTTACCCTCTCTGTGTCTGTCACCTCTAGACTATATAAGCTGAGTCTGTTCGATAAAGAATACTCTGACCGTAGCCTTCTACGAAGACCCTCGTCTTTATTCAGTCTGGTTCCCTCATTACTACATCTTCGATCCAAAGCAACCGTCGCCCAATTGAGCTCAGTGGTCTAAATTTCCAGCATCGGGCTCGTATTGAGCTGATTGGTGAACATTTGCTGATGATAGAGAAAACCGTCGTATTATTTGGGAGTCGTCCCGAATCTTGAAGGCTTCACGATGAGCCGTCCACTCCGTGTTTGCTGGGTCGGCCATGCTACTGTCACTACTCGTGCAAACGTGCATAGCCGCAACGACGCCGCTCGCGCGGGAGGCGGTGTGGGTTCGATCCCTGCTGCCGGAAAAATATGCAGGTACTCGGCCTTGATCCTCTTGGAGACATTTGCTCTATGGATCCGTCCTCGGAAGCAATGTGAATAACAGTACCCGGGACGTTAAACCTTGGCTGTGTGGATCAGCCCGAAAAAGTTTTGGGTCGGCCATGCAGGTTGGTCTCTCACTGGATCAGGTTGGTGCGTTGTAAGTACAGGACCAGATACTTCAGTCTGAGGTCCCGACGGTGATGCTTCCAAGGTAGTCATCTGCGTCCCGGGAGGACCCCCCGGTCCGTCCCATACTGGACCTGTATTCTTAGGAAGCGCCGCGGCCGGGCGCTCCTCGTTGATGCTTGCTCGTGCTAGGGGGCGACTGCGTAGAAGCCGCCGATGCATTTCCAAAACGTTCCCATCTGCCGTACGTACACGAAAACGACGATCGCTGATTCTTTCCAGAACTGCAGCCTTGGCCCAGGTTTTTCGTGGAGGCTGTGGTTCGAGGCTTACGGTGTCTGACGGACTTAATTTAGGCAGGCTATGCACCTCTCTATTGTGCTGCAGTTTCTGCGCTCGTCTCCGCTTCCCGATCGCCTCGGGAATACGTGAGGGATTCTTGGCTGGAGGTCCGCGATTCTCGCGGGAGGAAGTAATCGTGGTCGTCGTGAGAGGAATTTCTCGGCAGGCGAGAAGCCGTCTTTTTGAGGGGTGCTGCGCCTTCCCATGAGCGCTGACTGCAGATCCTCCTTCAGTGAGAAGGATTTCTCCAGAAGACGTTTTGCGACTTTCACGGCTGATTCGGCCTTCCCATTCGCCGGGTGGTGGTGCGGGCTGCTAACTTCGTGTTGAATTTCCCAATCTTGACAATTCTGCCGACAAGTAGCGGGGATCGCTATCAGTCCTTAATTGCGCTGGTCTGCCGAGGAATCCAAATAGCTTCTTGCTAGCCTCAATTATTCTCGCTGTCGTGATGTTATGGCCGAGTTAGGTGATGTCGAAGTAATCGCTGTATCCGTCGACTGTTATCAGGTAGCTTCGATTTTCCCATTCCATGAGGTCCTGATGTACGATCTCGGAAGGATGGTGTGGGATCTCTCCGCTCATCAGTGGCTCGGCTCTTTGCTTCGTGTCGTAGAGTTGGCAGGCCCCGCAATTCTGGACGAGTTGCCGGAGTTCGGCGCTGAGACCGGGCCAGAATGTTGCCCCGCGTCTGAGCATCGCATCGGATGCCAGATGCGATCGGTGCAAACGGCTGAGCATTTCTCGTCCCAACGGTGTTGGTATGAAGCAGTCCTGGTTGTGGAAAATTATGCCGTCTTCCAGCAGGAGGTTGTCGCGTACTGGGCGGGAAGAGTAGAGCAGAGGATTGCTGGGCCATTTGTTCGCTGCCAGCGCCTCTTTCAGCGCGTATCTCATCCGTCGCAGCCGTCGTGGACAACTCTCGAGGGATTTCTGGAAGATCGTGGACAGTGGCCTGTGGTCCGAGAGCACGCCTATCCCTGGCCTCCCAAACAGCAGATGATCGAATTTCAGGCAGCATGGGACGATTGCCAAGCGCTCTTCCTCTATCACCGCGGAACGTTGTTCGGCGGGGGATGATGCGTGGGAGTGGTAAGCAACGGGGCGTCCGTCTTGTAGCAGTACTCCGCCGACCCCGATTTCGGACGCGTCTGTCTGTATGACGGCCTCCGTCTGCGTGTCGAAGAAGTTCAGTGTAGGAGCCTCCGTGAGCATCTGCTTCATTTTTCTGAAGGCAGTCTGCTGCGACTCAAGCCAGACGAATCCATTCGTAGTCTTCACGATCTCTCTAAAAGCGGGGGGACGGAACGAATGAGGTAATTTGTCATTCCCAGAAAACGCGCCGCGGCCTTTGTATCTTTCGGTGTTGGCATAGCCGATATCGCTCTGATTTTCTCTGGGTCCGGGGAGACGCCGCTGCGGGACAGCACATGTCCGATATAGCTGACCTTCGATTTACCAACCTGAAGCTTCTCTCTGTTCAGGCGAATGCCCACTTCTCTGGCGCGCATGAATAAATGCCTCAGGTTCCGGTCGCGATATGCTTTTGCCTCTTCGTCCGAATCGCCTGTCCCGAGAACCAGAGCGTCGTCGGCGACAACGAGTACTCCTCGGAGCCCCTCGTAAGCTTGGATGTGCCGCCTCTGATACTCTTCCGGGGCCGAACTGATGCTTTCGCTAGGTGTATGTTTTCTGTCGCGTTCGCAGTGCTCGTACCTTCGATGTCCTGGATGACGGCGGTGCTGCCTTCGAAGAGTCGTAAGGTGGCTAGCACATCATCGAGAGACAGTTCTCCCGTCTCTCTGAACATGACTCCTCTTGCTCTGGTGAGCGTGGTGCCGACTATCAATTGGTCGCGGACCATGATGCTTTCAGCCGAGTTGTACTGGCAACCTTTGGAAAGTCGCGTCAGACGATCGAAAAAGTCTGGAATGGTTTCCCCTGGAGTTTTAGTAGTCTTCTGGAACAAGTACCGACGATGAATCGCGTTCTCGTGCTTTTGGAATCGAGAAACAAGCTTGCCGATGATCGCGGCGAGAGATGTCAATGGCTTGCCTTCAGATGGGTCGATGACGTCTTGTGCTATCACGTTTCCCAAGCTGAGATTTCTCAACAGTTGCCTGTTCGCTTCGCCGAACGCAACCCTCAAGGTTGTCACTTGGATATTCGGCTCTTTTGCGCAGATTTTTTCGAGTAGACAAAAGTCTTCCCAACACTCCTTGAAGATGATCCCACGTTCGTGATTGTCCTCGCCCGCAATAACTTGCATAGGTTGGGGTTTGCTTAGTTGATTCCTGGAGCCGGATTCAGTTGAAGATGCCGACTGCGCCATGTTATTCTAGCGTACTGAGCGAACTATGATGGAAGACATAGGAGACGTTGAAACCCGATAAGACTGCGAAACCAGGCTGCCGCGCTTGGCTGCGGCCCTCTGGCTCGTCTGTTTATTGAAGGCTGCGCATGCGCTGGTCTGTCACCTGAGTCCAGAGCGGGCTCCCAACAGTTGTGGAGGGGTCTAGGAAACCGTTGTTGAAAAGGAAGGCATCGAGGTTCCAGAGACCATCAACCCGCGAGTGCAGAAGTTCCGAGATACACGAAGACGGATCGAAGCGCAACGCTGCACGGGCTGTTGGTCGCCCAGCCACCGAGCCGGCGAAGTCTACTGTCGGGCTACCATGGAAACCTGTTTCTATTGCAAGCAGGTTGGCCATTTCTCGAGGACGTGTTCGCGAAAGGAACGCGACATATGTTATCAGTGTGACGAGTATGGCCACTTGAAAAGGGAGTGCCACCAATGGCACGAGTTGATTAAACACCTCAATTAAGGTTAGCATAATAAATGTGGTTCCGAGTATATAATTCTATGTAGGTAAACTCATTAGGTCGAGAAAACTTATGTTAGAGGGGCGTGTTCCTTATATCGAAAATGATCTTGTGAGAATCTCAATTATGTAAATTATCGCGGTCGAATTTAAACGATCTATTCCCCTCTCTCTGTCGAACCGCTTTCGAGAGCTCTGATAACATTAAATCAGTCGTGCAGGGATTTGTGAAGACGACGTATCGTGTGCCCAATTTTCCCCTCGAAATGATGCGAACGCCGCCGAAGTCAGGTATTCGAACGTAGAAAAATCTCATGGTGCCGTGGCCCAGGATACAATCGCGTGCCCTGTCGTCGAATGCCTGATTTTTCGGGAAAAACTTCACGCCGGCCGGTAATCGTCAGGTGCAGCCATCGGACCGACGACGCGACATCGTGCAGCTGAAGCCCCACCGAATCAGCAGGTGACGCAACCAGGCATGTCAGCGGTTCCAGAACCGCGGTTCCGGAACCGCTCTTTTACTGCGCTTTTGGAACCGCAAGAATCGCGTCTCTCCCGCGGTTTTGGAACCGCGAGAACCGCATATATCCGCCCTTCAAATCAAACCTGCACGCCCTCGGGGACAACGAGAACTTGGCAAGATCTCGTCTACATTATTTTCTCGAGAAGTTTAAGCGAGACCCAATCAGATTGGAGGCTGTTGGCAGAGAGATCAAGGGTAACCTCGCGGCCGGCTTCACCGAAGAAGCTCGACCGCGGAAAGAATACTCCTTAGCGCATTATCTCCCGATTCAAGCTGTTTCCAAAGCGAAACCCGACGCCCCATAGGGTCTGAAGACTCGAGTGGTGAAGGACGCTAGCGCCAGGCGCTCAAACCAGGCAGGACTCAATGACGTCCTCCACTGCGGCCCGAACCTCCTTCAAGAAATCACGAAAGTCATCCTGAAATTCCGTCAGTACCGGTTCGCATTCACCGCGGATATTGAGAAGGCCTTCTTGCAATTCAGGATTGCGGACAGCGACAAAACCTTTCTGAGTTTTCTCTGGCCGTTGAATATCAGCGAGGATAAATCAGCCAAAATTCGGGGGTTCTGGGCGACCAGGTTGGACTTCGGTCTAATTTGCTCGCCATTCCTTCATTGCCAGGGAATCAGATTCCACCTAGAATCATCTTTCGCTCATCACCCAGAGGACCGTCAGTTCATCGAGGTAATTCGAGACAATTTCTACATGGATGACGTCATCGGAGGTGCGAATTCCTTCGATGAAGCGAAGCACCGAATACAAGTCCTCACAGACATCTTCACCGATGGGCACTTCCCGTTGGATAAGTGGTCAGCGAACTCCACCGAGATCGGAGAATTTATCGAACGCATGTCGCCGGTCAAGGACCTGACCATCTCGATCGGCCAGGCCAACCACAAAACCCTGGGCGTTCCATGGAATCAAGTTCAGGATGAACTTGGCACCCCAACATCGAAAGCCCTCAGAGAACTCACCACAGGAGTCCCACCAAAGAGGAAGCTCCTCAGAGCGACAGCTCAAATCGTCGATCCACTGGGTATCATTAGCCCAATCATCGGCCCCGTGAAATCACAATTCCAAGAGCTATGGGAAAAGAAAATCGGTTGGGACGAGGCCTTGAAAGGGAATCTACTAAAACAGGACGGGAATTTCTCGAAGCTACTTAGCCAGGCTGAGGGTATTGCCATTCCCCGACACATGCTTTCCTCACAGGGCACCTCAGCCAGGAAGGAACTTTTCATGTTCTCCGATGCGAGCTTGCGGGGGTGCGGAATCGTTGCGTACATTCGAGAGCAACATGGTACAGCCCCGCCCTCAGTCTCGTTCGTACTTTCGAAATCGAAGATCGCCCCCGTGGAGGCATTCACCATTCACAGATTGGAGTTACTCGGAGCGCTTCTCGCAGCTAGGATGGCGGAGAGAATTCTCGAATGGCTCGACTTCAAAATCGAGGCCGTCATTACTTCTGCGACAACTCACAATCAGCAGTTCTTGGCTGGGTTGCCTCGAATCCGGTAAAATGGAAACCGTTAGTTGCAAACAGAATCCGAAGAATTCATCAACTAGCTGGTCAGGCCAGGTGGCATTGCGCAGAGCGATCGATCGCAGAGCTGTGGTTCAACGGGCCACAGTGGCTTCGCCAAAAGAACAGCGACTTACAAGCGAAACTGAAATCCGATCGCACATCTCACATTCACGTAGATCAATCTCAACTCGAGCACGAAATGAAGAAATACATAGCGACGTTCCATGTCGCGCTTCCGGCCGGCCAGGCTGATGCGAAAAGAATATTTTTCGAAGACAGTTTTTCTTGCTGGCTAAAAGCGATTCGCTTTTGGGCATTCGTGCTTCGCCTCAAAGCAAAAGCTCAATCGGCGAAAACGAGAGTGCAGATGGGGAACAAGTGAACGGCCAGACCGAAAACCGTCTTGAATCTCATCGATCCAGAGGAAATGATAACAGCCAGGCTGGAATTGCGGTGCACCCCTTTTGGGCGCAGCCGTTTGGGCGCGACCGTTTGGGCGCGGCTCTTTAGGCGCGGGCCGTTTGGGCGCAGGGCCGTTTGGGCGCCGAGCCGTTTGGGCGCGAGCCGTTTGGGCGCGAGCCGTTTGGGCGCGAGCCGTTTGGGCGCGAGCCGTTT
>NW_003804529.1:9711-11937 GCF_000255335.2 Galendromus occidentalis
CTGCCTCCTTTCCTAAATTCCTAGCCGAGTTAGAAACTTCCTCGTTCCACGGGGTCATTCTCACCGGAACCGCCGAAGCACAACCCACCAGCCGTGATGTCGAGCTTCCACCGTAGCCCTCATGGCCTGTTTGTCTACTCCGTCGCTCCTTCAAGACAAGTCCGGAACTTACGTTACAATGAGCTCCGCAGAGCATGTCGCGAGGTATGGGATGCCATGAGTTTTGGGGAACGGCGCCCCTTCTGCGAAGCCGCCGCCGCCGCCCGCCGACGCGGAACCCGGGACCCGTTGCCGATTGCGGTCTGTGAGGAGCTCCTTAACCGTGTACGCAGCGTCGCGCGGTCTAACCGCCTAGACCTTTCCTCCTTGGATTTCACCGGTCCTTGCCGCGAAGTCCTCCAGGCCGCCATCGCCTCGTCCGCAACTCGCCCGCCGGTTTTCCAACCGCTGAACCCACGCTCCCCGCCAAGCCGAGCCGCTGATCACCCGCCTGCCCCGCCGACCGCCGACACGCCGCTCGCCCCGTCGTCTATCGCCCCCCCGAACGACGGCCATCCCTGCGTTGCCCAACCCCTCGTCACCGCTCTGGCGAACCTCCGCGTGGACGTCGGGACTCAGACCGACGCCCACGATTTGGGTTTGGGACGGAGTCGTCATCTTTCGCCGTTCGTCTGATCATATGTTTGGATGTAATATTATCTTTAATATATGTAATGGTACTATCCGTTGCTCGTTCTCTCCGCCCTCTCGTAGCTAGACCTCTAGCGGGTAGAGCCACTGCACCGGTCTCTGAAAGACTTGGCCTGAAGCCGTTTTGATGAGGCAGGATCGTTGCCGACGATCCGTTCTCTCTCCGCCAGAAAGACTCAGCACTCGACATAGAGGCCAACGCGCTTTCGAAGGACTTGGATCCTGCAAGAGGCATACATCGCCGACTTGCACGCTGCGCGACTCTGACGGATTCCTACTATGCGCGGTTCTCAGATACTGGATATATTCCTGCGAAAACCGCTTCTGGAAGGCTCGAATAACCGATTGCTGGTGTTTCCAACGCCTCGAAAAAACTATCGAGTTCGCTGCTTCTCGCGAATCTGGTTTGAATTTCATTTCAGGCAGGGTCGGTTTCGCTCTATGTCCGTAGAGTAGATCCGCCGGCGACAAAGCGCTGATCTCATTCGGATCGAGTTGCACCGCCATTTCTACCAGCACTGTTTCTGACTCCCTGAACCGCAGGGCGCCTCGACCTAGAATTTTCCTTAGCGGACGTTTCACCGTTTGAACCATACGTTCCCACCATGCGCCATGAGTGGGCGCGTGGGGGGTGATGAATTCCCACGTAATTTCCGCATTGACGAGGTGCTGCTGAACGGCTGGGCATTTCACATGATCGTAGA
Organism: Galendromus occidentalis; assembly: GCF_000255335.2. NCBI lineage: Eukaryota > Metazoa > Arthropoda > Arachnida > Mesostigmata > Phytoseiidae > Galendromus > Galendromus occidentalis. Next base: position 11,106 of record NW_003804529.1, read on the forward strand.
TTATTTTCAATTCCCTAGCTGCCCTGACGAATGATAGACCGTTGTCCGACATGATTCGCGTTACGCTGCTGAATCGGGCGAGAAATTTCTTCAACGACAAAAGAAATTCATACGCCGACATGTCTGGAACAAGCTCGAGATGGATGGCTCTGGAAGCCGGACATACGAAAAGCAGTATGTAGCTTTTCCGGAGAGTGCCATCCTCATGTCTATAGGAGATCGGCCCCGCATAATCTGTGCCGCAGACCGTGAACGGAGCTGCCGTCTCTAGTCTAAAGTTCGGTATTGGGGGGACTGGCTCCGTCGCTGCTTCTGCGCGAAACAGCATGCATCTCTTGCAGTCCTTCAGGACGCTTTTCACCGCTCGCCGCGCTGACAAAATATAGTATTTTCTCCGAAGAATACTGAGGGTCGCTGCGACACCTCCGACGTGATGACATCTTTTTTCGTGAAAGAATCTAATGAGGAGCCTAACCGCTGCATCCTCACCCGGGAGTAGCCTTGGGAATTTCTCCTCGAAACTTAGCTCCTCTGCGCGTTCCAATCTGGAGCGACATCGCAATACTCCGAGTTCGTCGACGAATGGCGCTAATTTGAATAACCTGCTGTTCTTCGCGATGTCTTTGCAACTGGATGCTAACTCATCCCCGAAATGGGCTCTCTGAACATTCGCCAGTATTCTCTCGGTCGCCTGGAGCGACTCCTGCGAGCTGACTGGATCAGCGAGAGCAATCTTCGTCGCTGGAGAGCGCCGATTCGCTGACCATCTAAGAATCCTTGCAATGCTATTGACCAATGTGCTCCAAGATGACAATCGGGAGCCAAGCGATAG
>NW_003804530.1:0-2375 GCF_000255335.2 Galendromus occidentalis
ACGGTGATGCCTGCAGGTAGATTGGGAGGAGAGCCTTCCAAGCGAGATAGTTCTTTCCATCATCTCTGAGTTGGATTCTTGTAGGATGCCTGAAGAAGTCCGGAGTTACTGTTGCGTTGAGACTCACGGCCATGTTGATCGTCTTACACTGGGTGATTTTCTAGTGACACTTCACTAGATCTTCTTTGTTCACTAATTTGTCCGTCTTCTTGAATTGGAGCACCGTCTCAGCAACTCGTGCTGATAACGAAAATGTTGGAAATTTAGACCACTGAGCTCAATTGGGCGACGGTTGCTTTGGATCGAAGATGTAGTAATGAGGGAACCAGACTGAATAAAGACGAGGGTCTTCGTAGAAGGCTACGGTCAGAGTATTCTTTATTGAACAGACTCAGCTTATATAGTCTAGAGGTGACAGACACAGAGAGGGTAACGTAGACCGGTACAGAAGTTCACGGAGTCATTGACATGGCCATTCCACGGAAAATTGAAGATTTTGATGTCCACTTGTCGAAACTTCGGCTAGCAAACACACTGGGTAACTGGCGAACGTTCCCCCTGATGGGGATTCTTTATTCCATCCTTATATAGTGTTCCAGTGAAAAGGGTTACATTGTAACAACTGCTCAGGGTTAGCTAATTGTTCAGATACTGAAGGTTACAGAAGAACACTGACAATGAAGCGTGCGGAAGGGTTGAGAAAATACCCAGGGACGTTCCGCTCTGGAGAATTCACTAATTCAAGCCAAAGGGATTTCTGGGCGCATACTAGACTGAAAACTCAATATATTTCATCATTCCCCCTCGCACGGAAATCCCGAAATCTGGAATAAACTTAAATCCTCAAATTGGTGAGCAGAGTAATATTTTCGAGTAGGATGCAATTGAACGAGCAGTGAAACACATTCATGCACCTTGAGATGGCAGACCTACAGATAGACCATCTACATAGGGCAAGATGCTGGAGCTTCGAGCCTTGTACCAAGTCTAAGATCATGCACCTCAACATGAGGTCCACTTCGGGGGGACATTTGATCTATCGACAAGGAATTGGCTCGAATCTTCGAGAGATCCCCTCTCTGTTCTTATAAAAGCAGGGGCTCGATTAGACTCTCGATCATTCCTCATCGAGAGTACGATCGTGAACCCCTTCGAATTTTTGAGTTGCTGTTCATCGAGAGAATGGAGGACCGCAGGAGAGGCTGGCTAGCATGGCTGCGTAACTTTGAGTGTGTGAACCAGAACACGTGTGGAAAACGAAAGTGTCCGGACCGCCACAACGACCTGAAGTCCAAACGTCAGAGAGTCGAGACACCCGTGAGAAACAGAGTATCAGGAAACGACATCCGGTTCAGTCGTAAGGCTCAGCCCGTGAAGAAGCGGAATTCACGACCAAAGATGGGACATCCCTCAGTTCAACGCAGCGAACCGATAGACGTCGAAATGATCTCGATCACTGAGGACGACATCGAGGCCAGTCCCCAGACCCGTTCCTCAGACCGTATCGCGAACCTCACGACAGCAGTCAGGGACTCCAAGTGGTATGCTGCCCTGAGAGATCGGAGGACGATGAGTTCCCTTGGCGTGGGATTCGTAGCGTTCGGGCTAATCCTGATAGTGATTTTGAACATCAGGGTCGTAACGATTGAAAACACCCATTTGACCACGTCCATAGTCGATACCAGGAAATCAATAGGCATCCGTAACTTCCACTGCGCCACGTTGGCTTACTCGAAGCTATGTACGTCGAGATCCCGAAAAATATGTATTTATCTAGACAGAGAGAAAACTTTGCCACCCCGAGTAAGTGTGATTCGTATCGACGATGCCTCGAGCATCCAGCTCTGGACAGATCTCAATCAATGTAATGAGAAGTTAATTTACATTGAGGAGGAGTTTAGAGTCAAACTCATGATCGGGAAATAAACTATGAGTGTGATGCTCAGTAAAGAAAAATTACCTATTCTTTGATGGAGCGCTGCATCGGATTCAGCAATTTCGTGAAAACAAGGAGGTCTTGCTGAAACCAATCCTTACGGTTCTCCGCCGCACTCATAACAAGTTTGAGTCAGCTGCATTTGCCGACAAGGAATGTTTTGGAAACATGTTCTTTCTTGTTATTATGAGGAAAGCAGAATGTCTTTCACCACCACTCATCGATCAGAAACGCGAGCTTTCAAGACTCGATCACTTTCATTTTCTTGTTTATCGAGATCGGTCGAGAATCGTGGAATCGAGATGGCACTTGGAGGCTATCGACGAGCTGTGTTCGCGACACCCGTCTTGGGATTAGTTCTTTCAGCGAGCATGACTGCAATACTGTGTGAGTAAATCGATGATCAGCTCAATTACAACAAGTCAAGAACAGTCGATTG
>NW_003804531.1:0-4646 GCF_000255335.2 Galendromus occidentalis
TCCTCTTTTAGCTCCAGCTTGACCTGAATTTTCGAACAGAGGCCCAAGCCTTCTTTGAACACATTCGGGTAACGTTGACTCCACGTAAGTGAACCGATTCCGAGGTTCGGGGACGCGTCCGAGGATGACTCCGCCAAGGAGCAGAATTCCACCGAAGGACTTGGGACGAGGATACCAAGCTTGAAAATGGGCCGATAGCCCAGCAAGGAGACCTGACGTCTCTGGAGAACGACCACTTTATCGACGAGCTCCGTATCGGAATCGATGGACAGAGAGAAGGCTGCCATGAAGTAACCCTTCACCTCCAATGGCTGAGCGTTCACAGCGATGCAGCTCGATTCCATAGGAAGCAGCTCCGGTGAATTGAGGCGTTTCCACTCTGCTGTTCCGATCGTCGTCAAATCTGCGCCGGTTTCGACGCGGAGCCTGACCGGAAAGCCATTCATGAACACCGTCGCGTAAGCGCGACCACGACCCCCTGAAGTTTCTTCGATGCTTGAACTCAGAAGTTCGATCGAGTTGAGACCTTTCGTTGACTTCTTCTGGAACGATGAACAAACTTTCTTAATGTGACCTTTGCGTCGGCAAAAATGGCAGGTAGCCCTCGAGAACCGACAGTTACGGCGACTATGAAGACCACCACAACTTTCACACTCAGAAGAGCTTTTGGTACCCGTATTCCGCACTTTATCAGAATTTTGGGCGCCCGGGTTTCCGGGTCGGAATCGGCTCTCGGTCTTCTGTTGCATCAGACCAATGGTCGCGACCTCACCAGCCTTCGCAGATGGATCGATTGCGGAGTCTAGAGTACGGGTCGAATAATTCACGAGGATATTTCGTAACTCCGAGATAGTCAGCTTGGGTTTATCGTCCACTGCTTTCAGCATGACGTTCCGTAGATTTTTGAAGGCTGGGCCCGACGCATAGTTGATAGCCAAGAATATCTTGAACATCTCCCCTGTCAGGCTGTTCCATTCGAATTGATCTCCCTTGAGATTCGCCCAGTCCACAATCTCCTCGGGGTTCGAGAGTGCTTAGAGAGGTGCATTCTGCGTGAGAATCTCATGACGCCTCCGAAAAATGGACTTCGTGGGACCGAAGGTCTTCTCCAAGATTTCAATGATTTCGGCGTACCCTTTCGTCTCCGGCTTTTCCGGCGACAGCCGGCTGAGGAGCCTTGCGTATTCTACCGGGCCAAGTGCCTTGAGTAGCAGCTGCACCCGCAGCCTTTCCACTGACGTTGATTCCTCCAAAATAGCCTGGTTACGAGCGAACCAGTCTTTGAAAACCAAGTCTTGCTCCGGCTTGTAAACGAGCCCAGAAGACTCGAGGTATTCTGCAGGGTTGACGATGCCGCTGCCGTGTCCTCACACTTGACTTTTTGCTTCGCCAGTTTCTCAATGGCCAGGGCCATGCTCGCTAAGATCTCTTCCAGAGTCTTTTCTTCCTTAGCCATGATGCACGGAACAAGGGAGTAACCTGAGACTCAGACCTTGGTTCTAGTGACTTGTCGACTGCGCCAAATGTCGCGTACCGATAACGATGTTAGCGAAAAGTGGTTCATTTTGAAACCGCTTCCTCTTATATAGGAAGGTGCATCACTTCGTTATAACCCGCGAATACACTACAATATGTATACCAGTATAGGAAGTTCCAAAAGGAATCCAGCCTCAAGGTCCTATGCGAATATCGCTGTACCGGAAATCACTAATTATGAGACTCAGCTTTATTATAGAACTTCTCTAACCAGAAGAATGTGAAACATGGGTATGAGAGATTCTGGTCTCACCTGGGTGAGGGACAGAAGTGTACTGTACTTCCGCGCCCCATGAAACCATTCAAACTTTCGTCCGAGGGAATGAGAGTGATGCACGCGAAGAGTTCTCGATAACTTCAGTCCCTCAGGAGGAGGACTACATCTCGAGGAGGTGGGAAGAGGGGAGGAGGGAGAGGAAAAGGAAGATTCAAGGTCGTGGGAGGCATTCGGAGGCGACATGTTCCCGATCGGGATTTGAGGTCTCATAATTGATTGAGCTCGTGGGACATCATCCCCTCCAGACTTCAACTTCGATCCCTCAGAGATGGATTCTTCGCTTCGCTCTCAATTAATTCCCGACGGTTTCGAGGCCACGTGGAAATCTATCCCAAGACAAGGTGGCCTTGGAAAATTGATGCATAGGATCGATTCACTCAACATTCGCCGCCTGTGGGAGCCTTGCTTTCCGACGATGACGTCTCGAGAATGTGACGAGGTCTCATCGATTGCGTGGCTTTAGTCTCGTGGAGGTTGGAAGAGCAGGTCGTGAGGGACGAGTCGACCAATCTCGTGGAGACCGCATAGCAAAGCTGGACTCAGGCGGTGTCTTCCTTTGCTCGATTCATCGCGATTCCGTCCTGTGTCTTGACGTCTTTCTCCCAAATACCCTCTTTTGATCTGAAAGAGGTCTAGGGGATTGTCTCGCCGAGAAAAGTTTTGCCGTAATTCATCCCCATCCAATCGGCTCCGATACCCTGCACAAAAGTCTCTTTGGCTTGAATATGTTCCGATAAGATGGCCACAAGTACCGAACTTGGATTATTATTCCGAAAGATCTCATAACGCGATGGTCGAACGACCAGGCTACTTCCGAAGCGAATCGAACTATCAAGCACGAGCTGATCGCTCCGCCCCCATCTGGAGACGGATCCACTATTTCCCCAAATTTTCACGTACACACGAGAGTCCTCACTACATTGGATTCCTGTGACTCTCATCCGACTCAAGAGTTTCATCTCACAGTTTCCGTAAAGTATAGTGGCTTTCCACACCTTGGCGTTCTACAAGCGAACACGAAAGTGTCTTCCCCACGGAAATACTGGAGAAGTCCTTTCTCGAGCAACTGGGGGAACCTATCCTTAACTTGAGTCCCAACGTAAGGCACGAGTCATTGACTCAAGTTGAGGTCGCACTGTATAGAAACGAAAGGGAAGAGAGAAAAATGAGCCTGACTATTGAACCCTCATAGAGTTTGATTGGCCTATATCCTTTCCTAGCATCTCCTAGCTTCAGTACAGAAAAATCGACGAATTCCGAATTTTTGTTCGAGAGTAATCGCGATACGTACAGACAGACATATACATTCGATTCAATTTGCGGTGGGGTTATGGATCTGGACGGTGTTTTGAAGAGAACGATGATGACGAAGATGAGCGGGTCTATACGTATACTGGTGAGAGTGACGTAATGGAGTGGAGGTTAGGTTAAGTCAGCTCGAGCTAGCTTAGCTTAGGTCCTGCTCGGGGCGCTCATATTTCCTTGCAATTGAGAGGAGACCAACGATCACGTTGGAGATTCGGAATCATAGAAGTATGACGTGACACCTTCTGGGAGTTTTGAATATGGGATCAGAATAATGGACTTCTACACAAACATCGAACGGAGTTCGTCCATCTGATACGACCGCGCAATGCATTGCTTCCGACGACGTTGTCGATCATGGCATCGACAACTACCAACGACTTCTAGTCGAGCAATAGCATGACGTTGCCGCCGTCGAGAGCTCGGATCCAACCAATTGTTGCATCGAGGGCTAAAGCTAGAAGACTCTTCCGTATGGTATGGTATTTATTGATCCTCTCGAGCCTATATATACATACTAGCGCTCCCGATCGCCGCTTCGAGGCGACTCGGTATCGCTAGACTCACTACACATGCGCTTGCTTTGGGCGCGTGCTCTGGATGCGCGTCCCGTTTCCCCGCTCTCCCGTTTCCCCGCTCTCCCGTTCCCCCGCTCTCCCGTTTCCCCGCTCTCCCGTTTACCCGCTTTCCCGTCTCCCCCTTTCCTCTTTCCCGTTCCTCCCTTTCCGTTTCCCCCTTTTCCCTTCCCGTTTCCCCCCTTCCCCGTTTCCCGCTTTCCCGTTTCCCCGCTTTCCCGTTTCCCGCTTTCCCGTTTCCACCACTTTCCCGTTTCCCCGCTTTCCCGTTTTCCCGCTTTCCCGTTTTCCCACTTTCCCGTTTTCCCGCTTCTTTGTTCCCCTGCTTCCAGTTGCGGCGCCAGCGGGAAGCTTTGTAAGCTATAGCTTCCCAAGCTTCTAAAGTCGGGAAGCTTAGCTTCCTAAAAATTTTCCGATCATATGTTCCATCGGTTTCGGAGCATTCAGACTGCTGCTGTCGATCATGCCGGGTTGAATTTCTCGAGGTCACGAGGAAGACTTGATCGCGCACATGCGCTTGGACGCACGACCCGCACGCAACCCCGAAACGGGGGTTTTCTCTTAAATGATTGGGGATACCCCAGCTGATATCCGTCATCAACATCTGACCGAGAGCTGAGAACTTCCAAATCAAATCGTGGACGAATTCGCCAAAGGCAAAGATCGAAGAATGCCCCTAGTTGCATGACTGTGATTCAAACGCGTAAGTGAGTCGTATCTCAGCTCGTCGCTCGGAAAGCAACATAAGACGGAAAGCGGAAAGTCTCCGCTGTTTCTACTATACAATATACATAGGTATGGATCATTGTATGCATCTATGCAACACTAGAACTTGTCTTATTATGTAAATCTTTGTGTCTCCGAGCGCGCTCCCTTGTTCGGGGGAAGCTTTATCCAACAAAGATTCAAGCTTCCCAAAAAAATGGCTGGCGCCGCCACTGCCTGCTTCCCCG
>NW_003804531.1:4666-25544 GCF_000255335.2 Galendromus occidentalis
CCGCTTTCTCGCTTTCCCGCTTCCCCGTTTCCCCACTTTTATTCCATATAGATGTCCTTCGGAAAATCTATACCCTTCACGGCTACAGCAATTTTCTGCGAGATAGAGTAGAAAGGCAGAGGCCAATGGGGACGGCAACCCCCGATAGCCTCCTTAGGAGCCCCCGAGAATCCGCCCCCTCATGGTGGTCCAGCCATTAAAAAATCCTGCAAACTCCCGTCTTTCCCTCTATGAAATCTTTGATTCTCGGTGAGAAGACCACTCAAATAATTTTTTTATGGTGGGAAGACCCATCACATGAGAACGACGACCCTCATATGACCTTCCTGAAGCTCCCGGGAACCCACCCCTGAATTTTCACGGCGACCGGTTCGGGCGTTTGTGAATTTTGCGAATTCCCGATTTTTCATTTTTTTTCCGAGTTTTCGTATTTTCGTGGGTGGAGCACTCAAATAATTTTTGCAGGCAGGCAGACAGACAGACAGACAGACAGACAGACAGACAGACAGACAGACAGACAGACAGACAGACAGACAGACAGACATGAGACCCTGTTTCAGGGGCGATTTCTCAGCAGATCCTTCGGGTTTCTCTTTGCCATTCTTCCAGCTGTCTTCTTGTTTTCCTCATGAAATTTCCGTCAGTTTGTTAAGTGAAACCCAATCTTCTAGCCACTTCGTCAATATCGAAGTGGTGAGGAGTGCATTCCCTCATAATGTGAGGAATGGTTTCTTCGTCTAAGCCACACTTCAAACAGTGCGGCTCGATCCGTTGGTACTTCGCTCTATGCGACCTCGTCGGTAGCATCCCTGCTCTTGCTAGGGCTAACAGAGCGCTCCCTCGACGATTTCTATATAGTCCATATGTTGGGGTGGCTGTATCCTTCCATATGCTGTACAATTCCAGGCTGGGTTTAGAGTTTATTCCCTCTCTCCACAGCTCTTCCATCTTTCCTCTAGTATGTTTCTTCACCGTATTATTGAAAAGATTTATTCTCGGTTTGAGGTCGTCTGTGTATACTAATGGTATGTTCCCGCATGAGTATTTATCGCTGAGGTGGCACATTCTTCTGAGCGCTGCTGTCGTTATCTTCGTTGAGGCCATCATGGACAGTATCATGCGTGGCCATCGGTCGGGCTCCATCGCGCTTATTCTCGCGAAATATCGTATCTTGCTCTGCGCTTCTCTCGATTCGAAGGTTGACCACCCGAGTTCGCCTTGTACGAACTCGTTCGCAACTTTATATTCGTTTATTCCCAGTGCCCATTTTCCAACTGCAGTCTGAATTCTTTCGAATTCAGCCGGCATTTGGTTTGAGGCCCGAGACTCGCATTCGCGTATGTGAGTCTCGCTACTCCCGTTGCCTTCCATTGTATTCGTGTGTTTTCGAATCTGTTAAAGGACCATAAACCTTGGGCGTGCAATTGTTGTTTAGCCTTCCTTGCCTCCCTCTTCCAGTTCAGTTCCTGTTGGAGTTAAGGTTAAGGTTCGTCCGCGTCAAACGGAATAAAATGCTTCTTTTGATCGCTCATGCTCGGTCTGTGGTGTGGCTGCTAACTACTAGCGAACTATAGTGCCCAGGTTCTGTGGACTGGCACGGTCGGAGTCCGTGGGGGTTCGCTGTGGTGCTCAACAAAGAGGGGTCTTTGCCCCGTTGGCTTTCATTATCTATATAAATGATCTGCTCTTGGAATTCAGTCACCACGAGGTCTCGTCGATCGGATATGCCGATGACGCTTGTTTTCTTCTCAACTTCGAGTCCCATGTCGGGCATGAGGAAATCGAGACTCTGATGGCCGGAGTTCAGAGATGGTCAGCCAGAAACGGCTTAAAACTCAATGATAACAAGTGTAACTTCATAATATCCGGTAACCGGCCTGCCAGCTCTCTTCCACCGGTCAGAATTCATTCCGAGCCTGGCCATGATGTCTGTTCTTGTCCCTCAGTAAAGCGGGTCTGCGAAACCAAATACCTCGGGATTGTGATCGACGAAAAGCTATCCTGGAGGCCCCAGATCGCCCTACTACTCAATGAACTTAGGCGTGCTGTGGCTTGCATCGCGAAACTTGGGAGAGCCTCATCGAGGGAGGTCGTGCTCGGAGCATACAGAGGACTTTTCGAGTCTCATCTGCGTTATGGAATTCTTGCATACGGCTCCGCGTTCAGAACCGTTGTCGGCCCAATCGAGAGGATTCAGAACCGCTGCATCCGAATCATCGCTGGGAAGTCTGGAAACGAGCCGATAGATGAACTATATGATCAGTTGGGAATTATGTTGTTCCGTAAACTGCACTTGTCCGTGCTCTTGATGTACCTACACATACAACAACCTCAGACAGCAAACATGCTGGAAGATGAGAACACGGTCAATCACCAACACGCCACCAGAGGCATGCAGTCAAAACGCGTCCGCCTGCCTGCCTTCCGGCTCGAGAGCACCAGGCGAACCCATAAATGGCAGTACCTCACAGTATATAACTCTCTCCCTGAAAATCTCAGGAACTGGTATCTTTTCCGAATCTCAGGAAGAAAGAGAAATATTAGACGTTTCCTGAGCTCTATTACCATTGATAAAATGAATACCCTGCTCCCTTGAATCAACCTTGATGGAATGAAAGTTTCTCCCCTGGGATCCCATCCCCCCGAACGCAAACACGTCTCCTCCCGATACCACGGACAGGGTTCGCCCTCGTGGAACTGATGTATTGTTAAATTGATGTATGACACGAAACATTGTCTAAACAAAGAGGGATGTTGTTAAAAAAAAAGGTTCTGCTCAGACTTCACTCAGCCTACGCACTTACCCACTTGTAGCACTCCACTCCACTCTCCGGTAGATGACTGGCACTTCCCACAATGCTCTCCGTCCTGAATCCACGCCTTCGGGTATCCCTTCTTCGGAATCCTTCTTCAGATCCCACCGCTGTTGTTAGGTGGCCTTGCTCTTCCAGGAACAACACATCTTGGCACTTGGGAAGTTATTTATTCGGAGTTACTTGTTCCGACCGTCGGCCTGCTTTGCCGCGCGCGGTACGCACTCTAAAGCCAATGGAATGATGATTGTGTTCTATGCGCAATCGCGCTGTTCATGCTCGCCGATCCACGGCTCGTTCCTAACACTACCTACGCTTGCCACAGTTCTGACAATGTTTTTCACTCCGGAGTCTCCGGCGTGGCTCGTGAAACAGAATAGCCCGAAATCGATGGTGAGCGAGGCTCTGTACTTCTTCTTCGGTCGTACAGCCTTCGCCGAGAGTCAACGAGAACTCCTGATTGAGAGCAAGACGGTGACGGCAGCCATTTCTCCGTGGCCTATCTGAAAGACCCTGCCGTACTTCGACCGCTCCTGATCGCTATAATCCTGGCAGGCACGCAGCAGGCTTGTGGAATCGACGTGATACTCTTCTACACGAACGAAATAGTTTCTTCAGCGTCTCAGAGCATCGAACCCTCGATTCAAGCCATCATCGCGGGTGCGGCTCAAGTCGTTTTCACGTTCGTAGCGGCTCTGCTCATCGATCGCGCCGGTCGTCGAGTGCTGCTGCTGGCCTCGAGTACAATATCCCTCATCGGGATGCTTCTTCTGATCGCTTCCTACGTCCTGCAAGAACAGAAAAGTCCAGCGTTGGATGACTTGAGTTGGCTCCCGGCGATATCGCTATCAATTTTCGTCGCGGGCTTCTCCTTCGGACTCAGACCAGTGCCTTGGCTCCTCATGGTTGAATTGCTCCCAGCTCGCGCGGGGGGTCGGGGTAGGACTGAGCGTAAGGTTCAACTCGCTATGTGCGTTCCTGGTGACAAAATTCTCCCCTAATCTCACGGTCGAGTGGGGCTCCCCACGAGCATTCCTCATCCTCGCTGGAGTCATTGCCTTTAGCTTTGTGTTCGTTCACTTCTTCATATCAGAAACCAAGAACAGGACTCTCCGAGAGAGATCGGAGCACTGTTCGAAAGTCTCTCGAGGAACGGATTTCGGGGGAACAACGACCGGAGCCCGATCCACGCATCGAGTGCGACGGACTTCCCCGCGCGACCTGACGGTCACTCCATTTGAAACGGAAGGCACGAAGAAAGAAACGAGCGCACGGCGTTGTATAAGAAAGATCACAATTTATTCCTTCGGCGATGGGAGAGAGAGGATCTTCAGCCTCGGAGTCCGGAATTTGTATGCGTCCCTGCATCCCCGTTTGAGGAAGAGGCTGAGCGCCATAGTCGCGACGGGATGCCAGCTCGGGAGACTCCAGGGTCCGGAGCCGAATTCGATCAGAGGCATCACATCTTCGTGGGGAGAGTATCCTGACGAATGCTGATCTATTGTCGTTTATCATCTGATCCTTTCAGAACCGACGGCTGCTTACGCGATCTAGCTGTCCGACGCTCACCGAAAATCATATCGTCCATTGCGGCCAAGGGTGCCTCGACGGAAATATTCAGATAGTAGGCCAGGAAGATAGACATTACGAATATTCCCAGCGCGTCCTTGAACTGAAAAATAAATTCTCCCATCGTGTACCCGTTCCAGGGTGCAATGCTCGAGGGTTGTAGAGGTCATCGCTTTCGGAGCCCTCATAATGGCCAGTCCTACTCCTTATATCATAGGGCTCTGATTTCGATGAGGCATTGCGGAGCCAAGGCCTAAACGTCGTTTACCTCCTAACTAGTCCTCGACTCACCACTAGAAATTGATTGACGTACAATACGGAACCCTTGAGATATCCGTTCTTGACAGATATCACTATCACGTGCATGAGGTAAATGCCATAGGTCAGACGACCGCAAACCGTGAAGATCCGGTGCGAGAGCATCTCGTTGACGATGCCTGAATCCAAGAAGAGTCAGTATCCCTTTGTATCAATCGAGAGATTTATAGCGGACAGTCCGAATTGGTTCCGGAGAAAAAACGTGATGTCGTCGTACCGCCTCTGCCTGTCGTGTTCGCATAGGTCAGCCACATCATGGCCAGACCCCATAGCGGCCTGTGGAAACCTGCGTAGATTGATCCCGGTAGTTGCTCTGGGAACCCGTAATTGAACCAGATCGCCGTACCGAAGACGACATACGAAGCTATGAGCGTGGAGATCAGCCACATGACAATCCGAATCCGCTGAAAACACAGAGGCCGAGTGAGGCGTTTGCCAGCTTGGGGATCTCATCCCCCATTGCAGGAGCTCGAGAAGTACATTTCGAATCCGTACGGCATTTCTCGGACCGCTGTACTGCAATCGAACGTTAGGGAGATAATCTCCCGAGACGTGGAATTTCCGAGTCATTACCAAGGACAGGAATGTTTTGGGATTGCGCGCACTGAAATATCCGCAGATGAGACCGAGGAAATAGTTCGGAAGATGAGGGTAGGCCTGTATGTAGACGTAATCGAAGGTCCGGAAGACTCGCCTGTGTGACCGGAACACAATGAGAATTCCTCCACAGGAATCGCCCTTCTTTCGGCGTATCTCGAGACATGGGATGAGGTCATTTCGCGCACTCATAAACATACATGACCCCACAGTTTCTCGCCTCAAGGAAGTTTTCGGAAAGGATGACTCACTCGAAATCGAAGTCTTTGATCGTTATGATGTAGGCGAAATTCATAACGTATGTGATGTAGGCTGTGAAGATCGCAGCCAGCACGCAGAGTATTCCACTGAGACCTAAAGCGATCCTAGGTCTGAACACCAGAAGTAGAGCGAATGCCGATCCGAGAGCGAAAATTTGCATGTCGACAGCCAAATACCATGTGTGAATAGCGCACTGGGAGAATTAGAGAACGTTCATGTCAAAGACCGGTATCGGTAGAGAGAGCGAGCATCGACACCGAAAGGAACGGCCAGGAATCGTATACCGTCGACGACACCGGCATAGAGACCCTAGTAGCGCCGTATTCCTACCAGATCTGATGCAGAGTCGGTGTTTCCTATGAGAAGAGGCAACTTCCACCAATTGTTGGGACAGTTGCCGACATAAGCAGCGAGCATGCTATCGATCGCGATCGGCGAGTCATATAAAAGGGGGATCAGGAAACTGTAGGTTAACATTGCAAGAGCTGGAAGCATAGTCCTGACGTATCGCCTGCAGCAGAGGATAGTGGCACTAGATTAGATAATGTAAGGGGGCGGTGATCAGGGATCGATTCCGTTGTCTTCCTCATATCGCATCTCGAAACACCCACCGCAGAAAGACGGTGAAATAAATCACTGAGATATGACGACCCCGGCAGGCATTGCGGATCTTCTCCTGATTTACGATTGTGAGATATCCCAGGAGGAAGCCACTGCGTAGGCAGAAGTGAAGATGTTGAGCATCGAATGGGAAGATCCGAAGAGGCTCTTCCGTAGGAGTTTATGTCTCGATGTTCTACCTGATGAAGAAGAAGGTCTCGACCACCATGAAAGTGTTGACTATGGGCTGGAAAATCCAGCTCTTGATTGCTTCTCTGCCATCGTAGAAGTTTTCTGCAAAGTTTATCATCAGTTTAAATTCTGATTCTCTTTCGAGACCCGAGATATGAACGAATGAAAATGATGACAAAATCCCTACCGAGCATATCTGGCTGAAGGAAACAGTGAGTATGCCCAACGACGGCCCAAAACGAGAGGAGGACTTTTAGCCCGTTCATGAATTGAAGAGACCCGTTCTCGTCTTTTGGATCCTTTAAAAGTCGCGCAGTGTTTCGTCGGATGGAGAAGAAGCTCAGAACTTCGATGACCGTTTTTGATTCCTTATCACCTCTCTCGATTTTCCAATCCAGGAAGGTCCCGACGATCAATAGAGCAGCTGTTATCAGCACGTATGTCCTGTCAGCATCGGGAAAAGGAGATCAGTTAAAAATCTGGAAAAATCCAACCGAGTGAGACATCGTCAAGTCCGACTCCAACTCACAGAGAAATCTTCTGTGCGGTACTCAATGCGATAGTTTCGTCGGTCTGACATCCCGATACAACGGCTGATATGTCATAAGCCATCAGCGCTGAGGAATTTTGTCGATTAGCGTTGCCGTGCTTCTCATAGCTGTCTCCACGTGTGTCGGATTGACACCAAAACGGTTGTCAATCAACAACCCACGGACTCCTTCCACAGAAATCGATTCGCATCTTATATCGTCAAGCCATTCTTGCCTTTGTTGACAATGTAGTGGAGCTCATCTTGATTGCATGAGGAGGGGACGCATACGCCTATCTTTATTCCGATGTGCAACTTCCTCAAATTTTTCGGGACAATCCTATCTTGTTGTGGAGCCCGTACCAAGAACTGAAAGAGCGATCGGGATCATTGTGGCTCCCAGAGATGGTTCTAACTTGCACCCAATATGACGTGAAATGAATTATAATTGAGATGTGTGAATCCCTTATGAGACAGCCCGTCGGTTTCCAAGACTTCGGAACTTCCGAGTCTTCTCCCCATCTTGCCCCCATCGCGTGGAATGGAAGTCCTCGATTAAACCCGGCCAAGAGATAATCTCAGTGCTATTCGAACCTCCTTAAAAGACGAGAACGGCCTGATGTGCTCCACGATGTCGTCATCCGGTAAGATCGTGACCGCGCACCATTGACCTCTGAAGGCTAAATGACCCTCTGAGTTGTATCGTCTGGCGCGCCGACATTGATCGAAACTACCGTAGGAGGCGAGTCCGCCGTCCAGTATGCTGGTCGGTAAGGAGCCCGACGAGAGGAGTACTATGACGAAAATGTTGACATTAGCTTCAGTGACACGGCTGTTGAGGAAGGATCTGCGCGAACATACAGACTCCAGAAGAATTCCAAAACAGAGAAAGGAAATCTCATACTTCGTAAAGCCCATTCCTCATTCTCGCGAGCAGCAGCCATGGTTCTGACGAGAGAACCGATGCAATTATTCGTCACGTTCGTATCCACCAGGAGCTCCTCGAAGAGCGGTTGGAGTCTTGAGCCAATGTCTTGGCCGAGCTTTCTCATCACCATTAGGAGAGCTTGCTTCTTCGGCGGCAATTCTGGAACGACTGCGGCCAGTGTCGGAATCAACAGGGCCGTTCCGAAGACCAGGATCACATTAATCTTCATTTTTCGCGGGGAATCTGAAATTTCCTGAATTTTCAGACTTCTCCGCTGTCGAATAATTATGCTTAAATCATATAGTGAAACTATTTTCATGTGCCTATGGTGCTCTCTCGGCTCTCTTTCCGCCATAGAATCGATCATATATCATCATTGAAATAATACAGGAAACCCTTTGTGAAGCATCATCAGGTAAAAGCTGTCGAGAAGACTGAAGAATTATCCGGGAGCAGGAATTGAGAGAACGAGAATCACGATTGAACACAAAGTCGAGCATCGACCCCTTCCGAGCGAAGGATCCGCGGGATATCCGACAAATGTATTCAACAATGGGGAACGACGACTTGGAGCACAATTCAACGAGCGTAAATCGGGGATTCAAAGCGGCCAAGAAGCAATCAATCCGACCTTAATCGGCCTCGGAGGGACGAAGTCTTTGGTCGAGGAGAAAACGTATGCGCCGGCTTGCCGATTGAGACTCGAACCCTCAGAAAATCCGAGCAGAATTTTTCTCCCGAGGAAGGCAAAACGCTCCATGTTGGACCTTAAATTTCTTATCGCGGAAGGGGCGAATGGCCGTATCGGATACATCGCGAAATCTTGCATCCTCGTGTCGCGGATTTTTCTCCGATTACAAATAGAATCTGAATTCCAGGGACCTGATCGTGGCTAACCGAATGACACCGGATCTACCAGCTGCACGCAGGTCGGATTGCGCATCGGCCGCGATTCTGATTGACTGAGACGAAAATGGTTAAGTCTCAGGAGCTCACCTTGCAGTCTCTGAAGGTGGTTGCTTCCAGGCACTGGGAGGAGATCAGTGTGGGATCGCGGATCACTTATGATTGAGATCCAAAGCAATTAAGGTGCCCCGCCTGTCCACTGCAACGGAAGCAGAATTTCTGCGCCATGCTTGAGAGCGTCGAAGTCGTCGATACACGAGGGAAGCCACAGCTTGAGGAGAGCGTACTGAAAGGGAAGAGTTCCCCTCTGAAGCCGACTCCATCGGTCGCGGCCGGAATTTGAGGCGGATACACAGAAAATCTGAGGGTCGTGCGAGAGGCTAGGAAAAACCGGAGACAGCCGCGAACTGTACAATGGGCCGCGATCCGAATCTGCGGCGCGATATCTAGCCAGCTCGGTACATTCAGCCGACTGTGTTCAAGTCGACATCACGGGACACCGACGAAGATAGAAATCTGATCCACCTACAGACTGAATCCACCTTGAGTGGTCGGTCCGTGTCAGCGGAGAGATTCCCCCCAATATCCCGTGAAGCTCGCGGAGGTGACGCAAGTTCCTTCACAGACCGGAAAATCGATAGAGACTTCGGAGATATGCTGATAGGTCGATTCGAATCGTGGTGATTGAGAATCAGATCGTACAATTCAATAACTGGCGACCAGGCTCCTTGACGAACCCGAAGTTAAACATTGTGCAAGCTGAACGACCTCCGACGCTCCAAAGATGTCGAGCTCATCTAATTCTACCATGCAGAGCGTCCCACCGCGCCCGGAATTGTATTCTGCTTGGTCGTGCCGCCTAGAAAACTATCTCTGCAACGAAGAAGACTTACCGAAGCATATGAACGATGCGCGATCCTTGCCTTCACCGGATCAAAAGCTTTCACCCGGCTCGTCGATGGAGTGCCTTCGGACAAGGACTTCGAGAGCCTCACGTTCTCAGAAATCACAGAAGTTCTGACGAAAATCTACGTGCCCGATGAGAACATTTGGACGTCACGGCTGTCGCTGCAGTTCGAGATACGAGACAGAATCCTGGCGAATCCTTTATGAAACTCGGCTGCGAACTTCGGGCCGAGGGTGCGAGTCGATCTGCGAAGAACCACAGATGAACCGCATCGAACAGTTCGTCGGCGGATCGGGCAATCAGAACATCTGATCAGCAGTCCTCGCGGAATGCGCGGCTTAGAAGGATCTGGAAGAGGTATCCACTAAAACCGAGGAGCTTATGCACGCAAACATATCTGCGTCGACATCCCGAATCGCACCGGCTCATGCATCGACCCCAAACGACGAGCTAAAACTTTCTGGAGGAAATCGGAAGAGAGAATTCGTGAGGAAAAAGGAAAACCCACCTCAATCACGGGATGGGATTCTCACAAAGACGTGTTAACGTTGCGGCCACCAAGTCATCTTGCACCGGATTACACATAAAAAAATTCGGAGTTTTATTCGCGTGAAGTCACGGGTCGTCTGGCCACGATGTGCTAGGAAAGGCGAATCCCGCATTCCCCGGTGAATTTTCCATTCCGTCGACGAGAACCAGAAAGCTCCGAGTGAAATAATCCATGATCATGGAGAGCCTAGAATCGTGCAACTTCGCCGGTGAGCTCGTCTGTTTCCACCAGGACTGCCGCTACAGCTTAAGCGGCGCCCGGCGATTTGCTTGAATTCATTGGAGACATCGGTACATCTGAAACTTTCCCTCTCGGTGGCACGCTCATTCTGGAACTATCGTTGATGGGATCACTCGATGGGACGTCGAGCATTGGAGAGCTGGTGGGAAGTGGAACGGGAGCATGTTCCGATTTGTCGCCGGGCACCTTGGTAATCCCGGGAGTCAGAGTAGAGAGCACACTGGGCTTATCAGTGACCCGCAGAGCGGCATCGGTCCATGCCGAATTGAAATATATCCGTATGTACATATGTAAATTATGTGTAGAACAGCAGTCTTCACAGAATACAGCAAAAACATTGATTGTCGAGGTACACAGTTTCATGAGTCGCCTGAAGTGTACACGGTGTCGGCGCCAGCCATCTCATTTTAGGCTTGTTATCGTCGATTCAGTTTTTTCGCCTTCAGTGTCTAAGGACCTGAATCCCAGTTTATTTTCCACCCATGTCATCCGCTCTTGTGTAGACGCTTCCGCGGGAGCCATAAACTCGGAGAAAGCGGGAAAAGACGACGGACGCTTTCGACGTTTTCATCAAAGGCCCAGCAAGCAACATCAATGTCGCAGGCATCGCTGCCCTTGTTGCTATGGTCGGGGAGCGCTCCTTGTACATGAGTAGCCTTGCTCGCAGACGTTCCAGAAAACATTTTGAAGGTCTGATTGAATTTGTCCGAGGCCTCGCCGCGGAGAAGCTTGAACCTTC
Organism: Galendromus occidentalis; assembly: GCF_000255335.2. Taxonomy (NCBI): domain Eukaryota; kingdom Metazoa; phylum Arthropoda; class Arachnida; order Mesostigmata; family Phytoseiidae; genus Galendromus; species Galendromus occidentalis. Next base: position 15,816 of record NW_003804531.1, read on the forward strand.
GGTGAGCAGGCGCGATTGGGTCACAGAATCGATTGACGTCCCTCTCGCAGACACGGAACCGATAGGGAATCTCGGCGGGGATTTGAAGATAGGTGACCGGATCGCTGACGAGTCGACCTCTACTTCTTCATTCTATGGTCTGGTTTTTCTTGGGTGGACCACCCCGCAAAACTTCGAGGACCTTGTCGGCACCAGCAAGGTTCTGCTCTCTCTAGGGGGCGATTGAAGATTTAAAAGCCTCGAAAGCACGGAGGGGACAGTTTCAGCAAATCCTTCCGCTGATTCACTTCGAGCTGCCCAATTGCTCTCATCGTCAGATTCGTCTCATCCCTCGATCAGATTCCTACTGATGCCTCCCTCACGTTTTTCTAGACGTGATTGACCCGAATAAACCCCAACGTACTTGGCGACAAAAAGGATAGCAAAGATCCAAATGATGAATTGATATTGTCGATGATTACTCGGGAGCTGTCTCTGTGAACGAATCGCTTTCCCGACGTCATCATTCAACATGAAAGTGATAACCGACTCATGAGCTCCGACCAGCGTCGTTGTCAGCAGCAGCTGTGCGTATATGTTAGATTGAGGAGCGAAAAAGAGCACGTCTGTATGCGCAGTGGCGAAAAATGAATACCGTCACCGATTTCTGATCGAATTTTCCTAGGATACTACGGACCTCTAGTAGTTCCATACTCCGAGACTCGCCACTCTGGCAGTCGCCGTACATGATGCCGATGTCCGAGGTACCTCTCAGATATCTGAAGATACGCTTCACACCAAGCCAATCAGGCGCACTCGGTTCCTCCGAGGATCTTGCAGCCTTGCTAACAGCGAACGCGATGTCGGGGCGTGTCGCATTCGACAGATGCATGAGACATCCTACAGCTTCACGGTACGGAAGTTTCGCTGTCAGTTGCTCTACCTCCTCGGTTTCATCCTTGACCGCTAGCGTTGACACTGGATTAGACTCCTCCATTCCGATTTGTTCGAGGATCCGCTTCGTATAGACCTACTAAATTATGCGAATTCGATCAGCCTCAAAAGAGATTTTCATACCCAGATAACTCTCCGGAGTGCCGATGGTGATCTTGAAGACTTTCTTGAGCTCCTCGAGGAAGCTCTCAATCTCGGATTTGTTCTTCCACCTGCGAGTCCGTCGTCCACATAGATCGCCACGTATGGAGACTTTTCCTTCCTCACGCGGTAGAACAAACACGGATCGGCGTCGCTCTTTCTTAGACCAGCTCCTTCCAAGAATTGAACCAGCCTCTGATTCCAGCATCTTGGCGCTTGTTTCTGGCCATGGAGGCTTCTTTCGAGAAGATATACCTTATTCCATCCATCGTGGAATCCTTCAGGCTGTTCAAGATAGACTTCTTCGTCAAGCTTCCCGTACAGGAACGCGGTCTCCACGTCAAATTGAGCTAAGCTGAGCCGTCTTTGCGCTGCATTAGCCTACAGGGATCGATCGGTGCTCTACCTCGCGACTGGACTGAAGGTTTCGAAGTAATCAACTCCGGGAGTTTGGGCGTACCCCTTCGCACAGAAGCGAGCCTTGAATTTCTCTTTGCCTCCTCCCATGCCCTTCATTCGGAGAACCCAGCAACTCTTGGCTATTTTCGCACCCCTCGGACGCTCAACCAGATCCCACACCTCATTTTCTTCGAGATGAGCGGCCTTCGGCTCTACCACAGACTGGTCCATTCCATACAGACCTCCGGATAGTTTTCCGCTCGCGACGAGCGTGTTGCACTTCTTCCGAATGCTAAGGCTTTCCTTGACGATAACCGTGACCATTCTCCTTTCCCCTGCCGCGCGGACAGACATAAGATGGGCGGTTGCGTCGGGCACGAAGAGGACATCATTCAGGGTAGCCACGACATCGTTATTTTGATTGTGGAATATCACCTCCACGACTCCCTCCCCATGCGCGAGCATCGTCACATCTTTCTCCCCGGGAGAAATTCTCTGTGGTTGTGCGGACTCAGTGTACGACGAGAAGAACCTCCGATTCCAAGTCAAGTGCCTTGAAGCGCCGTCATCACTGTACCAGCGATCCGCTTTGATTCCATCCACCGAGGCCTTCAGAACTTCAGACATGGCAGCACTAGGAGCGAAGTTGAAGTATCCCCCTTTGGATCCTCTGGACATACGGCTGCCAACAAGGCCCAACTTTCCACATCGACGGCACGGAAATTGCAACTTGAGCCTCTCCTTGTCCTTGCCATGGGACTTTTCTCTATCGTCAGACTTCGACGCCTTCCTCGGCCGAGACGCATTCTGAGCTGCGAACTTTTCCTCCTTCTCTCGTGACGTGACAAGCGCAGTTTGGGACGTCCCGACCGAATACGACTTTGATGCCCAGCTGGAAGTATGCAGGACCCATAACCCTATGGGAAACTGAGCAGAAGAAGCAAAGATCTCTAGACTTAAACAGACTCAAGCAATGACACGTCTGCTTCTGGTTCTGGCACAGGATTCAGTAATTCGTTCTTTTCGACGTGAAAACGTCTCTGTCGCAGGCTTCGCAGACCAATTCGATGTACTTCGTCCTTCAAGCATCGAAATCTTGTCCGCTTTTGGAGCCTTAAAATTCAGAAACTGCGGAGTTACGGATTATCCGAACTGCATCACTGGGTCGTTAATTTACGGCAAAGTCTCCAGGTGCAATCGTTCGCGAGGCGGATCTATCATTCGATTCCTACAGTCGATTTTTCACATACCCCTGGATTCGGCACGAAAGCGTAAAAATAAGCGCGAATTATGAAGTAGTCCGTCAGTCTTTCGAAGGGAATTCTATAAGGCGAGGTCGGCGAGTGAGGGCCCGACAGAAGGCAGCAGACATATAAGAGCGAGAACCTAAGGGCTTCTGATTATTCGATGAAAAGTGCCAAAATCGAGATCGAGTCGGGCTTCGATCATGATTATGATTTGCTGGGGTGAACAACGAAGGTTTCCCAGAAAACCAAGTAGTTCTCCTGACTTGAGGCGAATCGAGCTTATCGACGATAGATGAGACCCTTTGCAGGGAGCTCCTGGCGACAGAAGCGGCACAACGAAGTACCTTCAAGCTCAGCGAGTGCGCGTGTCAAGTGTCAACGGATTTAGGCTGTCATCGGGAGGATCTCTTCATGGGGCGACTCATCAAGAGTCGACTTCGGCTCCGGCTCCGAAGGTCGTCGTGGTCAGAAGAGCTGCGGTCGCGATCGAATCCGGCAATAATCCGCGATCGAATACTGCAGTGGAACGCAAACTCAGCAATTCCGGCGTGTCTTCCCCGAAAACGTTTAATGCCATGCTTGTAACATGGATGAGAGGCTCCGCTTTCTGCGAAATTTGAGGATTGTCAAGGCCTCCATTGCACAACACTCGGCTGATGTTTCCCTGATGGGAACACGAATGTTATTTCAAGAAGCTAAACTCAGCTCAAACTTATCATAAATGATTACTTATCATATGGACGTCCCCTCCACGTCAAAAGCAAGGCTCAAACTTAGCCGCGTTCCCTCAGTGGCGGCGCCAGCCATTTTTCTTTGGGAAGCTTGAATTTTTGTTGGATACAGCTTCCCCCGAACAAGGAAGCGCGCTCGGAGACACAAAGATTTACACATTAAGACAAGTATTAGTGTTGCATAGATGCATACAATGATCCATATCTATGTATATTATATGGTAAAACAGCGGAGACTTTCCGCGTTCCGTCTTATGTTACTTTCCGAGCGACGAGCTGAGATACGACTCACTTACGCGTTTGAATCACAGTCGTACCACTAGGGGCATTCTTCGATGTTTGCCTTTGGCGAATTCGTCCTCGATTTGATTTGGAAGTTCTCGGCTCTCGGTCAGATGTTGATGACGGATATCAGTTGGGGTATCCCCAATCATGAAAGAGGAAACCCCCGTTTCGGGGTTGCGTGCGTGTATTGCGTCCAAGCGCATGTGCGGGATCAAGTCTTTCTCGTGACCTCGAGAAATTCAACCCGGCATGATCGACAGCAGCAGTCTGAATGCTCCGTAACCGATGGAACATATGATCGGAAAGTTTTTAGGAAGCTAAGCTTCCCGACTTCAGAGGCTTGGGAAGCTACAGCTTACAAAGCTTTCCGCTGGCGCCGCGACTGCGTTCCCTGGATGATGACGACCACGCGCTATAGGTCGAACTGAAGACACAAAACATTCACCAATCGTCGCACCTTAGCGGATTCGTCGAGGTAGCCGCAGTGAGGGTCCGAAAGGACGTCCTACTTCGGCAGCCCAAGGACTAAAATTGGTACATAGGTGTGGCTTTCGATTCTAGAATCGTGAAGCGGAAAAACTTCCGAAACTCGATAGCTGGCGCAGTTTTCGATGATTATGCCGACGGGATTCAGAAGAGGTATCGATGCCTTCGAACCTTGGACGGCGGAAGAATCGGGTTTAATCAGGCTAGATAAACGCATCAGCTGCCGTCCCGATGAGTTCCGCAGAGCTCGATTCCGTCGGAGGTATTATACTGAGCAGCATGCTCGGGCAAGCAGCAACATGCCTCTTATCGATCATGCTGCCGTTATTGGCTACATCGGCAGCGACCAAGTTCGATCTGTGCAGTTACGACGAAAACTACAGGACGACTCCAGAAGAGAGGAAATTCTACGCCTCCATCGCTCGTAAACTAGCCACGAAGTGCGCAAAGGTCTTCCTGGACCATATGAGAGAGATCCCCAAGGATCCCGGACGGGTCCTCAACATGGCGATCCCGGCCGCCTGTTTCGGGTACAAGACCTGTGTGTTGGTCACCGTCAGCGGGTGAGTCGATTCTACCATGATGTCGTTCCGTATTGCGCTTAAATTTCAAGAGGTGGCTCCCGCAGGGATCGTTCGCTCCTTCAGAATAACTGGAAGTTCGCTCCTTCATCGACAGACACATGACCGGACGCAGCCGCTATCAACTGAGCCTGAAGGAGACAGAGAAGCTAATGGACTGCGCTATGAGACTCGCGAGACTCGTTGATCCATCATATATTGCTGCCGCCTTGAATGTCAGCGAGCTAGAAGTTTCGCAGTTTGATATAATGAGCCTCGTCGTGGACGTGAACACGTGCTATCAACGCCATGTCGGGCCAGCTCCGCGAAGCTTCACCCCAGGTATCAGAATTTGGTTCTCAGTGTACAAGAAAATTTCTAAATTCATTCAATGAATCAATATCGCTTGCCTTCAATGATTACGGGACACGAGCCTGTCAAAAAAATCATGTCCACCATTCCAAGAGGATGCACCGAATTTCGCGAAGTGCAAGAGATCGTATGATTCAAGTGGGGGGAGCAAGGATCCGGGGCAAGACGGCACCGCGAGCTGCACGGGCCATCTGGGAGCTCGACATGGGAGCTGAGAAGGTAGAAGCGAGATACTTGCCTGAATTATCTTTCCCAATATAGGAAAGAGCAAGTGATGATGGATGAAAGCTTTCTAAGGGATGGTCCATGAGAAGGACGGAACAGTTCCGCTTTCTTCTGCTTACCTTGGATCGACGTCATGGAATGACTCCGGAGAATTTTCAAGGTACTTGAGCCAACGCCTCAAGAAAATTGCTCAACACTGTAAGGAGAGACTCGATAAATTCAGGTCCAATCTCTTCGTTGTTCACGATCGAGCGATACGGATCACGGATGTGGGCTCTGCAAAGTACCCGAGAGTTGGAGCTGGAGAACTTCCGCGCGTCTCAACATTGGATTGATAGCTCCAAGCACATAAACCGAATAACATCCAGGAGAATCACGAAGTACTTAACTCACAAAAACGAGCGAAAGCGGGAGGATATCGAGAACAAATAACTGCTTCTAGATTTCGCCGATAACGTGCAGCCTCGATTCGACTCACCGCAAATCCTCAATACGGATCAGTCAGGATTCCGATATCTCGTTCATACGAATCGAGCCTTCTCCTTTATTGGAGAACGCGCGACCCGCGCCGCGTTCCAAGCGATGCACCCTATGACGCACAGTTATACCATCCAACCGCTGCTGAAAATGTCGGGCTCTCTTATTGGATGGTTGTTCGAGAACCTACAGGAGGTGCAGGGCAATTCGGACCTCTTGTCGCGCCTACCGTTTCGAAGTATCGGGACCTTTTCGTCACATGCTCAAAATCTGGGAAGTTAAGCAAAGACCTGGTTGGTCAATGGGTCCACGAGGTTTCGAAGCGAGCACTCGATCAGATTCACGTCGATGAACGCGTTTTGTATGTACGTTGACTCCCGGGGAGGTCTTAAGGATCCAAACCTATATTTCCTGCGTGGAGTCAAAATAAACTCCGAATCGGATTGAAAACACTCACTGCAGGCGCGTCCGGAACTTCGGAACCGGTTTGTGGACATAAGCACAGAAATAAAATCTGGGTCTCAATGAGGTGGATGGAGGATCTTTTATCATGGGATGCTCGACGTCCCTCCTCTAAGGAGTAAACTGGAGGTCCAGGTACAAAGGACTCTTAAGAGAAGATACTCTCTGGTCCGAGTCTAGGGAACCGATTCTCTCTCCTGACATTTCACTCACGGAAGATCGAATGAGTGTTAGCGCGACCCGCGGTGAACCCGCCCATCGATCTTCTAAGAAAGCTCTAAGGCCTCCATTCACGCACCTCGGCGGAAACTTCGGCCATGCGAGTCGTTGCTTTTTAGCCGTCATTCGACCCGCGAAGTGCGAGATAAGCCCATTACCGACTGCGGGGAAGTAGGAGCGAAACACCTGAAAGATTACAGGAGAAAACTCTGGGACGATGGATCCGTATATGATGGCATTGACCTAAGGCTTTTCTTTCGCATCGGGAGGTTCGATGATATCCCGCTCTGGGGGTTCGGTTCGACGGGGCTTTCGCTTCTGATTCATGACTCAGACGTGATTCCGCGCAATTAATTCCAACCAATAGATCAGCCTTACACGGAAAATCCAAAGAAAACTTTCTTACCATGGAGTTTAACGTCATTCAATGGATGATCATGTTCCCCTCGGATTTCATCCTCTCGGGCACTGGCGCGGCATCGCGTTCGGGAGTTTTTCTCTCCTCGCTTCTCGTCACCCGGAAGCCCATACCGCCATGAATTTCGTTCACGTTCGTCGGTAATGATGATGGGAACCGGCAGCCCCCCATAGTCGGGATCGTTCGAGGGTAGAGGTTCACGTAGCCGAGTCGCGAAGATTGCAGAAGTACCTCGGCCGGCTCCTTCGTATGCGTATCTATTATGCTCGCGGTACGACGATGCCTCAGGTATCATAAGTACAGAGTTCCTTAGTCTCTATTGATAGATGTTCCATGGATAGCCACAACGTCAGCCTTGACGCTCTGAGCTGAGCAGGACTTGATTAGAGCGTCAGAGCTCGTTGTGGTGGCAGGTAGAGCACCTGTCGCGTCCGAGATAATTTGGGGCTTGACCGGATATCATTCTTCAAAACGATGAACCGACACGCTTGATCCTCGCGTACGCCCGAGGCTTACCATGATGATACTGCAAAAATGTGTCTACTCACGGAGGAGATGGAGCGACTGCTCTGTACCTCGAGCTCTGTGATAATCATTGGTGACTTTATTTGTCCCCACATTAACTGGTCTGAAGGAGGATGCCTTGCGGGTGGTCATTCCAAGGAAAGGATACTTCTTGATTTCTGCATCTCGAACGGCCTGAAGCAGCTGGTGACGGAGATAACCCGGCCGGCCAGCGGTGCTCTGATTGATCTCGTTCTAAGTGCAGACGGAGTGTTGGATTTTGATGACGTTGTGGCTAACCCATTGAAGTCTGATCATTTGGGCATCATGTTCTCCTTTGACGGTGTTGTCAGAGGTACCCCTGTGCGCTGTCTACGCGGCGATAAACACGTCGTTGTTCGCAACCAATTGGCAACAGATGTTTCAAGACTCTGTGACGCTTGACGACATGTACAACACACTGACCGAATAACTTTACTTCGTGGTCGACGCTCACGTCACTCTCAAAAACATGAGGAATGACCGTCCGATTGCTCAATGCATTCAGCGTCTGGAGAGCGCACTTAACGGATGCGCGGCTTCGGATGTCGCCGGGATGAGCGACTCGAACGCTGCCTCACGCGACAAAGATATCTACTAGAGACGAAGATTGTGGACTCAAGGAATGCTCCGAGATCCCTCGAATATATGGCCTCTGGGATGAAAACCAAAGATGATCTCGCAGTTCTGATTGATGTCTGTGGTGAGGGGATCACGGATGACAAATCCAAAGCTGACCTTCTGTGCGACGTCATCGAGGAAACGTATCTGCACGGGGGTACTCGACTACCGGTTCCGAACTCGGTCCTGTGCCCCCAGGGGCTGCGGATGCTCGAGGACGTTGATTTGTCAGAGGAGGCTGTATACAGATGCCTGACCGCAACGAAATCGAAGAAAGGCATGAGCCCAGAACGCTTACCTGCTCTCTTTCTCAATCGCTCTGCACTTGGAATCTCGCTGCTTCTAAGTAAGCCTCATGTACCAACGCTCCTTAGTTGAAGGCAAGGTCCCGAAGGCTTTCAAAGAGGAATGTTTAGCCCCTGTCCATAAGAAGGGCAGCAAAGCTGATCCGAGGAACGAACGACCTGTCTCTCTAACGTCGGTGATCTGCAAAACAATGGAGAGACTGGTCGCTGATGCCATGCTCGGAAACGCCGAGGATCAGTGCCTCCTATCTGATCGCCAATTGTCGTACAGAATGCACAGGTCGACGAATGACTGCTTGATGATATTCATTAACGAGCTCGTGCTCCACAAGAATAATGATGTGAACGTGGACATTGTGTACACTGACTTTCGGTCCGCCTCCGAAACTATGCTCCACGAACAACTCATCTCTATGCTACCGGCCAAGGGGGTCGGGGCGGGAGTGACCAGATGGATTTCGGATTCCCTATCAGAGAGATCTTTTGTGGTAAAGATCAACGTCACACTATCGAGGAGGGGTTCCGCGAACACGGAATGCCCACGGGGCACTGTCATGGGCAGCCTGCTGTTCTCCTTCTTCGTTTATCAAGTGAAATACGTGCTGGATGGAAGAGTCAGCTTCTTCATCGACGCAGATGACATCAAGTCGGTAAGAAGCATCCGCAGCGTTGAAGACTGCACGGCGCTACAGTCTGTTCTGAACGATTTTCATGTTTGTAGCAAAAAAATGGGACTCCAACTGTCGACCCACAAGCGTGGGGTGATGCGCGTCGGGAACCGCGATACATTCGTGTTCCGCGTAACCTTGAATGCGCTTCCCGGAGCTCATAGATTAAAATTCAAAAGGGCTGCTTTTTTTCGGAATGTGAAAACGCGGCAATTTTCTTGGCATAAGCAGCTTGTCGACGTATATGTGGGTCCGAACCCGTGTGAGTTGAGGGAGTTCTCGCGAGCGGAAACGTCGCATTCCGACTGCAGCAAGCTTCCGCAGTCGAAGCTCCCCTATACCTCTGAAGGACTGACCGAGCCAAACACCGTGAGTCACAATGTATCGAGTGGAGGCTGGCCGCGCATCTCCCACAGTTTTCATTGACGGTCGAGTAAACGGAGTTGATTCAGCCTCCATGGACGCATCAGCTGCCGTGTCAGTGAGCTTCACAATTCTCAAAGCCGTCGCAGAGACCAAACAGTATGCATGGGCGGGCAACGACATGTCTCGTATCGATCATGCTCTCGTTGACGGCCACGTCGATATCGACCAAGTTCGTTCCCTGCAGTTACGACGAAACTACAGGACAACCACA
>NW_003804532.1:0-1316 GCF_000255335.2 Galendromus occidentalis
ACTTACACCGTACCCGTCGATCGACTTGGACAAGAGGTTGAAAAGGCAGCTGACTGCATCAGGGAGTTCCACTCTCGAGCGGGGACCAGGAGTGATCAATAAACGATTCGATTCGAATAAGCCCGATGGAATCGAGCGAAACAACTCAGACTCAGTCTATTGCGTTGCATAAGGGGAGACTTCGAAGCAGTATCCTTTCGTGACTACCCCCTCTTTGATCGAGACCGCCGCCTCTCCAGGGGCTTCGTGCAAACCATTGCTGAAAATATATCCGTCAAGCTTATCGAGCTTATCGAACTCCTTTTTCGAGCTCTTGAATCGTACAACCCCGAAAACATGAGTCGGGTTGCGAGAAGCAATGAGTGCCCGGACCCTATTCCAAAAATCGACAGAGCCCGAACCGATCCTGGACTTTCTGTCAAAATGCGAGAATGATGGACATGCGAGAATGGGAGATGACTCGAGACTTCCGTGAAATGATACCGGGGACATCCAAAACAGTTCCTCGACAGAACTCCATGCAAGCTGACGCCTGCATTCATCAAGGGACAGACAGCATCATCAGAAGGCAGTTCTCACCGACACGTCCTCTTTCCGAACTACGGGCTCCCATCGAACCGATTCACGGAACGCTGAGAATGGGTGGCCGAGAATCAAGCGCACCCCGCCTCTTTCCCCGGACCGGATTGGGGAAACTCTCACCCTTCACGTCGAGTCGTTTCATTCACTCTCTCTGCAACGGGAGGGATGGTGGGATGGAATAAGAATGGAAGGACAGGTGTTGGTTAAGCACAACGACCGAAAACTTTCGAGCTGAGAGCGACCTCAACGAGAGAGGTCAACAAGGAACCTTCTCTGCAAGCATGGCTTCCAAAAAGGTCACCCACTGCATTTTCGATCTCGATGGCACGATCTTCGACACCGAGAAGGTCTACTTCAAGTCCATCGATGGAGTTCTGCGCCAATTCGGAAAACGTCACAGCCTAGAATTGTGCCGGAAGATCATCGGCAGAACTCGCCAAGACTACTCGAAGATCATCGTCGAAGATGCTCAACTCCCGATCAGCCCGGCGGAATTCCTCCAACGCATGGACGTCATCAGTCATTCGATGTTTCTCCATAGTGTCCTGCTACCCGGGGCGTACAAACTGATCCAACATCTCCGCAAGCACGGCATCCCAACAGCCGTCGGTACGAGCAGCAATTTGGCATCTGTCGACTTGAAGTTCACTCACCACAAGGACCTCGAGACCTGCTTCAATCACTTCGTCAGTGGAACAGACGATCCTGAAGTCCTCGAAGGGAAACCCGCTCCC